>NC_138316.1:54905000-54910000 GCF_965601325.2 Salmo salar | reverse complement strand
GTCCAGAGAGGTCCGGCGGAGCTATCAGACGGTCCAGAGAGGTCTGGCGGGGGTATCAGACGGTCCAGAGAGGTCTGAGGGTATCAGACGGTCCAGAGAGGTCCGGAGGGGGTATCAGACGGTCCAGAGAGGTCCGGAGGGGGTATCAGACGGTCCAGAGAGGTCCGGAGGGGGTATCAGACGGTCCAGAGAGGTCCGGAGGGGGTATCAGACGGTCCAGAGAGGTCCGGAGGGGGTATCAGACGGTCCAGAGAGGTCTGAGGGTATCAGACGGTCCAGAGAGGTCCGGAGGGGGTATCAGACGGTCCAGAGAGGTCCGGAGGGGGTATCAGACGGTCCAGAGAGGTCTGAGGGTATCAGACAGGGAAGAGCTGTGTTTTGGGCTGCTCAGCCCTCAGACAGAGAACTCCACACCACTACGGCGTGTACGTGTCATCAGCAGGCGCCGCAGACGCAGGCCGGAGAATGGGTTGAACCAGAGGAAGGAGGGCGGGCCTCCGAACACGGCCTTCATCCCCTCCCAGCGCAGACGCCGCTCCCACGTCGGTTTCTCATTCTTCAGACGCTCGATCTCCTGGAAGATGAGACAGACAGACAGACACCGACAGGCAGACACCGACAGACAGACAGGCAGGCAGACAGACAGACAGACAGACAGACAGACAGACAGACAGACAGACAGACAGACAGGCAGGCAGACAGACAGACAGGGCGACAGGCAGGCCGACAGGCAGACAGACAGACAGGCAGACAGACAGACAGGCAGACAGACAGACAGGCAGACAGACAGACAGGCAGACAGGCAGACAGGCAGACAGACAGGCAGACCGACAGACAGACAGACAGGCAGGCAGACAGACAGGCAGGCAGACAGACAGGCAGACAGACAGGCAGGCAGACAGACAGACAGGCAGACAGACAGGCAGGCAGACCGACAGGCAGACCGACAGGCAGACCGACAGACAGACAGGCAGACAGACAGACAGACAGGCAGGCAGACAGGCAGGCAGACAGACAGACAGGCAGACCGACAGGCAGACAGACAGGCAGACCGACAGGCAGACCGACAGACAGACAGACAGGCAGGCAGGCAGACAGGCAGGCAGACAGACAGGCAGACCGACAGGCAGACCGACAGGCAGACAGACAGGCAGACAGACAGACAGACACTTTAGTCAACATATTATTTTAATGAACCAGAGCTACTGTTGCCTCAACTAGGTCGATTCAGGACAGACATTTTGTTCTATTTGTTCATGGATATCAGGGGAGAACTGAAGGAGTTGGACCAGAATGATCTGTAGTCCAGTCAGACTAGGAGACGAGAGGAACCTGGAGAGGAGAGATACCAGTTACTCTGTTACTAACCTGGCTGTTACTATTACTAGGCTGAGGGACCAGTTACTCTGTTACTAACCTGGCTGTTACTATTACTAGGCTGAGGGACCAGTTACTCTGTTACTAACCCAGCTGTTACTATTACTAGGCTGAGGGACCAGTTACTCTGTTACTAACCTGGCTGTTACTATTACTAGGCTGAGGGACCAGTTACTAACCCAGCTGTTACTATTACTAGGCTGAGGGACCAGTTACTCTGTTACTAACCCAGCTGTTATTATTACTAGGCTGAGGGACCAGTTACTAACCCAGCTGTTATTATTACTAGGCTGAGGGACCAGTTACTCTGTTACTAACCCAGCTGTTATTATTACTAGGCTGAGGGACCAGTTACTCTGTTACTAACCCAGCTGTTACTATTACTAGGCTGAGGGACCAGTTACTAACCCAGCTGTTATTATTACTAGGCTGAGGGACCAGTTACTTAGCCAAATATATTTAAACTCAGTTTTTCACAATTCCTGATATTTAATCCTAGTTAAAATTCCCTGTTTTAGGTCAGTTAGGATCACCACTTTAATTTAACAATGTGAAATGTCAGAATAATAGTAGAGAGAATGATTTATTTCAGCTTTTATTTCTTTCATCACATCCCCAGTGGGTCAGAAGTTTACATATAAACTCAATTAGTATTTGGTAGCATTGCATTTAAATAGTTTAACTTGGGTCAAACGTTTCGGGTAGCCTTCCACAAGCTTCCCACAATAAGTTGGGTGAATTTTAGCCCATTCCTCCTGACAGAGCTGGTGTAACTGAGTCAGGTTTGTAGGCCTCCTTGCTTGCACACACTTTTTCAGTTCTGCCCACAAAGTTTCTACAGGATTGAGGTCAGGGCTTTGTGATGGCCACTCCAATACCTTGACTTTGTTGTCCTTAAGACATTTTGCCACAACTTTGGAAGTATGCTTGGGGTCATTGTCCATTTGGAAGACCCATTTGCGACCAAGCTTTAACTTCCTGACTGATGTCTTGAGATGTTGCTTCAATATATCCACATAATTTTCCAACCTCATGATGCCATCTATTTTGTGAAGTGCACCAGTCCCTCCTGCAGCAAAGCACCCCCACAACATGATGCCTCCACCCCCGTGCTTCACGGTTGGGATGGTGTTCTTCGGCTTGCAAGCGTCCCCCTTTTTCCTCCAAACATAACGATGGTCATTATGGTCAAACAATTCTATTTTTGTTTCATCAGACCAGAGGACATTTCTCCAAAAAGTACGATCTTTGCCCCCATGTGCAGTTGCAAACCGAAGTCTGGCTTTTTTATGGCGGTTTTGGAGCAGTGGCTTCTTCCTTGCTGAGTGGCCTTTCAGGTGAAGTCGATATAGGACTCGTTTTACTGGGGGTATAGATACTTTTGTACCCGTTTCCTCCAGCGCCATCAAGGTCCTTTGCTGTTGTTCTGGGATTGATTTGCACTTTTCGCACCAAAGTACGTTAATCTCTAGGAGACAGAACGCGTCTCCTTCCTGAGCGGTATGACGGCTGCGTGGTCCCATGGTGTTTATACTTGCGTACTATTGTTTGTACAGATGAACATGGTACCTTCAGGTGTTTGGAAATTGCTCCCAAGGATGAACCAGACTTGTGCAGGTCTACAATTTATTTTCGTGAGGTCTTGGCTGATTTCTTTTGATTTTCCCATGATGTCAAGCAAAGAGGCACTGAGTTTGAAGGTAGGCCTTGAAATACATCCACAGGTACACCTCCAATTGACTCAAATGATGTCAATCAGCCTATCAGAAGCTTCTAAAGCCATGACATAATTTTCTGGAATTTTCCAAGCTGTTTAAAGGTACAGTCAACTTAGTGTATGTAAACTTCTGACCCACTGTAATTGTGATACAGTGAATTATAAGTGAAATAATCTGTAAACAATTGTTGGAAAAATGACTTGTGTCATGCACAAAGTAGATGTCGTAACCGACCTGCCAAAACTATAGTTTGTTAACAAGAAATTTGTGGAGTGGTTGAAAACAAGGTTTAATGACTCCAACCTAAGTGTATGTAAACTTCCCACTACAACTGTACTTGTACATTTACTTTTGATACGTAAGTACATTTAAAACCAAATATTTTTACTCAAGTAGTATTTTACTGGGTGACTTTCACTTTTTTTACTTGATTCATTTTCTATTAAAAGTATCTTTACTTTTACTCAAGTATGACAACTGAGTAGTTTTTTTCCCACCACTGCCGTAAACCTTGTCAAGTGTTCCTTTAAGTGGTGCCGACCACAGCGTGTGGCGTGCTGGGTGCCTCACCGTCTCGTCGTTGCAGATGGAGTGGATCTGCGTTCCGAACATCACCACGGTGAAGGTGAGGAAGAGGAAGGCCTCCAGACAGAGGAAGACCATCAGCATCACCGCCACCGGAGGAGAGAAGTCAGTGCATTCTGGGAGATGGAATTGTGGGAGAGGAGGAGAGAGGTGACGTCATTATTTTGACAGAGGAGGAGAGGGGTGCCATTATTTTGACTGAGGAGGAGATGGGTGCCATTATTTTAACAGAGGAGGAGAGGGGTGTCATTATTTTGACAGAGAAGAGGGGTGTCATTATTTTGACAGAGAAGAGGGGTGTCATTATTTTGACAGAGAAGAGGGGTGTCATTATTTTGAAAGAGGAGGAGAGGGGTGCCATTATTTTGACAGAGGAGGAGAGGGGTGCCATTATTATGACAGAGGAGGAGAGAGGAGTCATTATTTTATCCTCTGATCATAAAGGTTCTATCAACATTTAGAAGCATTTAAAATCAAATATAATCATCATTATTATAATCATCATTATTATAATCATCATTATTATAATCATCACCACCAACATTATTATAATAAACATCATCATTATTATAATCATTATTATTGTCATTAATATAATCATCATCATCAACATCATCATTATTATAATCATCATCTTCATTATTATTATTATTATTATTATTATTATTATTATTATAATAATCATTATTATTGTCATCATCATTATTATCATCATTAATATAATCATCATCATTCTCATCCTCACCATCATTATAATTATCATTATCCGCCTCCTCATTATCATCATCATCATCATCATATCCAAGATGGCGTCGTGTCCCGTGTATATATATATTTTTTCTTCATATTTATTTATTTTTAAATATTTTTTAAAGCTCAACTTCAACATATTCACCTGTAATCCACCTCACTCAATGTGGTACGGATCTGCTATTTTCTTTACTTAAGAACCGGAACCCCCAACAGAAGCTAGCCAGCCAGCTAACTAGCTAGTAGTCAGCTAGCCCCTGCTAGCGGTCATCAGCTAACCTTTAGCCCGGACAACTCCTGCCAGTCTGCACAGCGCGATTCAACCCAGAGCATACTGGACTCTTTTTCCCCCACATATACATTTCTTGTTAACAAAGTATAGTTTTGGCAAGTCGGTTAGGACATGTACTTTGTGCATGACACAAGTAATTTTTCCAACAATTGTTTACAGACAGATTATTTTTGGAAGCAATTTCCAAATGCCTGAAGGTACCACGTTCATCGGTACAAACAATAGTACGCAAGTATAAACACCACGGGACCACGCAGCCGTCATACCGCTCAGGAAGG
>NC_138316.1:54890000-54900000 GCF_965601325.2 Salmo salar | reverse complement strand
AGAAACACAGAACCCTCCCATTCCACTATAGGTAGAAACACAGAACCCTCCCATTCCACTATAGGTAGAAACACAGAACCCTCCCATTCCACTATAGGTAGAAACACAGAACCCTCCCATTCCACTATAGGTAGAAACACAGAACCCTCCCATTCCACTATAGGTAGAAACACAGAACCCTCCCATTCCACTATAGGTAGAAACACAGAACCCTCCCATTCCACTATAGGTAGAAACACAGAACCCTCCCATTCCACTATAGGTAGAAACACAGAACCCTCCCATTCCACTATAGGTAGAAACACAGAACCCTCCCATTCCACTATAGGTAGAAACACAGAACCCTCCCATTCCACTATAGGTAGAAACACAGAACCCTCCCATTCCACTATAGGTAGAAACACAGAACCCTCCCATTCCACTATAGGTAGAAACACAGAACCCTCCCATTCCACTATAGGTAGAAACACAGAACCCTCCCATTCCACTATAGGTAGAAACACAGAACCCTCCCATTCCACTATAGGTAGAAACACAGAACCCTCCCATTCCACTATAGGTAGAAACACAGAACCCTACCATTCCACTATAGGTAGAAACACAGAACCCTACCATTCCACTATAGGTAGAAACACAGAACCCTCCCATTCCACTATAGGTAGAAACACAGAACCCTCCCATTCCACTATAGGTAGAAACACAGAACCCTCCCATTCCACTATAGGTAGAAACACAGAACCCTCCCATTCCACTATAGGTAGAAACACAGAACCCTCCCATTCCACTATAGGTAGAAACACAGAACCCTCCCATTCCACTATAGGTAGAAACACAGAACCCTCCCATTCCACTATAGGTAGAAACACAGAACCCTCCCATTCCACTATAGGTAGAAACACAGAACCCTCCCATTCCACTATAGGTAGAAACACAGAACCCTACCATTCCACTATAGGTAGAAACACAGAACCCTACCATTCCACTATAGGTAGAAACACAGAACCCTCCCATTCCACTATAGGTAGAAACACAGAACCCTCCCATTCCACTATAGGTAGAAACACAGAACCCTCCCATTCCACTATAGGTAGAAACACAGAACCCTCCCATTCCACTATAGGTAGAAACACAGAACCCTCCCATTCCACTATAGGTAGAAACACAGAACCCTCCCATTCCACTATAGGTAGAAACACAGAACCCTCCCATTCCACTATAGGTAGAAACACAGAACCCTCCCATTCCACTATAGGTAGAAACACAGAACCCTCCCATTCCACTATAGGTAGAAACACAGAACCCTACCATTCCACTATAGGTAGAAACACAGAACCCTACCATTCCACTATAGGTAGAAACACAGAACCCTCCCATTCCACTATAGGTAGAAACACAGAACCCTCCCATTCCACTATAGGTAGAAACACAGAACCCTCCCATTCCACTATAGGTAGAAACACAGAACCCTCCCATTCCACTATAGGTAGAAACACAGAACCCTCCCATTCCACTATAGGTAGAAACACAGAACCCTCCCATTCCACTATAGGTAGAAACACAGAACCCTACCATTCCACTATAGGTAGAAACACAGAACCCTCCCATTCCACTATAGGTAGAAACACAGAACCCTCCCATTCCACTATAGGTAGAAACACAGAACCCTCCCATTCCACTATAGGTAGAAACACAGAACCCTACCATTCCACTATAGGTAGAAACACAGAACCCTCCCATTCCACTATAGGTAGAAACACAGAACCCTCCCATTCCACTATAGGTAGAAACACAGAACCCTCCCATTCCACTATAGGTAGAAACACAGAACCCTCCCATTCCACTATAGGTAGAAACACAGAACCCTCCCATTCCACTATAGGTAGAAACACAGAACCCTCCCATTCCACTATAGGTAGAAACACAGAACCCTCCCATTCCACTATAGGTAGAAACACAGAACCCTCCCATTCCACTATAGGTAGAAACACAGAACCCTCCCATTCCACTATAGGTAGAAACACAGAACCCTCCCATTCCACTATAGGTAGAAACACAGAACCCTCCCATTCCACTATAGGTAGAAACACAGAACCCTCCCATTCCACTATAGGTAGAAACACAGAACCCTACCATTCCACTATAGGTAGAAACACAGAACCCTCCCATTCCACTATAGGTAGAAACACAGAACCCTCCCATTCCACTATAGGTAGAAACACAGAACCCTCCCATTCCACTATAGGTAGAAACACAGAACCCTCCCATTCCACTATAGGTAGAAACACAGAACCCTCCCATTCCACTATAGGTAGAAACACAGAACCCTCCCATTCCACTATAGGTAGAAACACAGAACCCTCCCATTCCACTATAGGTAGAAACACAGAACCCTCCCATTCCACTATAGGTAGAAACACAGAACCCTCCCATTCCACTATAGGTAGAAACACAGAACCCTCCCATTCCACTATAGGTAGAAACACAGAACCCTCCCATTCCACTATAGGTAGAAACACAGAACCCTCCCATTCCACTATAGGTAGAAACACAGAACCCTCCCATTCCACTATAGGTAGAAACACAGAACCCTCCCATTCCACTATAGGTAGAAACACAGAACCCTCCCATTCCACTATAGGTAGAAACACAGAACCCTCCCATTCCACTATAGGTAGAAACACAGAACCCTCCCATTCCACTATAGGTAGAAACACAGAACCCTCCCATTCCACTATAGGTAGAAACACAGAACCCTCCCATTCCACTATAGGTAGAAACACAGAACCCTCCCATTCCACTATAGGTAGAAACACAGAACCCTCCCATTCCACTATAGGTAGAAACACAGAACCCTCCCATTCCACTATAGGTAGAAACACAGAACCCTCCCATTCCACTATAGGTAGAAACACAGAACCCTCCCATTCCACTATAGGTAGAAACACAGAACCCTCCCATTCCACTATAGGTAGAAACACAGAACCCTCCCATTCCACTATAGGTAGAAACACAGAACCCTCCCATTCCACTATAGGTAGAAACACAGAACCCTCCCATTCCACTATAGGTAGAAACACAGAACCCTCCCATTCCACTATAGGTAGAAACACAGAACCCTCCCATTCCACTATAGGTAGAAACACAGAACCCTCCCATTCCACTATAGGTAGAAACACAGAACCCTCCCATTCCACTATAGGTAGAAACACAGAACCCTCCCATTCCACTATAGGTAGAAACACAGAACCCTCCCATTCCACTATAGGTAGAAACACAGAACCCTCCCATTCCACTATAGGTAGAAACACAGAACCCTCCCATTCCACTATAGGTAGAAACACAGAACCCTCCCATTCCACTATAGGTAGAAACACAGAACCCTCCCATTCCACTATAGGTAGAAACACAGAACCCTCCCATTCCACTATAGGTAGAAACACAGAACCCTCCCATTCCACTATAGGTAGAAACACAGAACCCTCCCATTCCACTATAGGTAGAAACACAGAACCCTCCCATTCCACTATAGGTAGAAACACAGAACCCTCCCATTCCACTATAGGTAGAAACACAGAACCCTACCATTCCACTATAGGTAGAAACACAGAACCCTCCCATTCCACTATAGGTAGAAACACAGAACCCTCCCATTCCACTATAGGTAGAAACACAGAACCCTACCATTCCACTATAGGTAGAAACACAGAACCCTCCCATTCCACTATAGGTAGAAACACAGAACCCTCCCATTCCACTATAGGTAGAAACACAGAACCCTACCATTCCACTATAGGTAGAAACACAGAACCCTCCCATTCCACTATAGGTAGAAACACAGAACCCTCCCATTCCACTATAGGTAGAAACACAGAACCCTCCCATTCCACTATAGGTAGAAACACAGAACCCTCCCATTCCACTATAGGTAGAAACACAGAACCCTACCATTCCACTATAGGTAGAAACACAGAACCCTCCCATTCCACTATAGGTAGAAACACAGAACCCTCCCATTCCACTATAGGTAGAAACACAGAACCCTCCCATTCCACTATAGGTAGAAACACAGAACCCTACCATTCCACTATAGGTAGAAACACAGAACCCTACCATTCCACTATAGGTAGAAACACAGAACCCTCCCATTCCACTATAGGTAGAAACACAGAACCCTACCATTCCACTATAGGTAGAAACACAGAACCCTCCCATTCCACTATAGGTAGAAACACAGAACCCTCCCATTCCACTATAGGTAGAAACACAGAACCCTCCCATTCCACTATAGGTAGAAACACAGAACCCTCCCATTCCACTATAGGTAGAAACACAGAACCCTCCCATTCCACTATAGGTAGAAACACAGAACCCTCCCATTCCACTATAGGTAGAAACACAGAACCCTCCCATTCCACTATAGGTAGAAACACAGAACCCTCCCATTCCACTATAGGTAGAAACACAGAACCCTCCCATTCCACTATAGGTAGAAACACAGAACCCTCCCATTCCACTATAGGTAGAAACACAGAACCCTCCCATTCCACTATAGGTAGAAACACAGAACCCTCCCATTCCACTATAGGTAGAAACACAGAACCCTACCATTCCACTATAGGTAGAAACACAGAACCCTACCATTCCACTATAGGTAGAAACACAGAACCCTCCCATTCCACTATAGGTAGAAACACAGAACCCTACCATTCCACTATAGGTAGAAACACAGAACCCTACCATTCCACTATAGGTAGAAACACAGAACCCTACCATTCCACTATAGGTAGAAACACAGAACCCTCCCATTCCACTATAGGTAGAAACACAGAACCCTACCATTCCACTATAGGTAGAAACACAGAACCCTCCCATTCCACTATAGGTAGAAACACAGAACCCTCCCATTCCACTATAGGTAGAAACACAGAACCCTCCCATTCCACTATAGGTAGAAACACAGAACCCTCCCATTCCACTATAGGTAGAAACACAGAACCCTCCCATTCCACTATAGGTAGAAACACAGAACCCTACCATTCCACTATAGGTAGAAACACAGAACCCTACCATTCCACTATAGGTAGAAACACAGAACCCTCCCATTCCACTATAGGTAGAAACACAGAACCCTCCCATTCCACTATAGGTAGAAACACAGAACCCTACCATTCCACTATAGGTAGAAACACAGAACCCTCCCATTCCACTATAGGTAGAAACACAGAACCCTACCATTCCACTATAGGTAGAAACACAGAACCCTCCCATTACACTATAGGTAGAAACACAGAACCCTACCATTCCACTATAGGTAGAAACACAGAACCCTCCCATTACACTATAGGTAGAAACACAGAACCCTACCATTCCACTATAGGTAGAAACACAGAACCCTACCATTCCACTATAGGTAGAAACACAGAACCCTCCCATTACACTATAGGTAGAAACACAGAACCCTACCATTCCACTATAGGTAGAAACACAGAACCCTACCATTCCACTATAGGTAGAAACACAGAACCCTCCCATTACACTATAGGTAGAAACACAGAACCCTACCATTCCACTATAGGTAGAAACACAGAACCCTCCCATTCCACTATAGGTAGAAACACAGAACCCTACCATTCCACTATAGGTAGAAACACAGAACCCTACCATTCCACTATAGGTAGAAACACAGAACCCTCCCATTCCACTATAGGTAGAAACACAGAACCCTCCCATTCCACTATAGGTAGAAACACAGAACCCTCCCATTCCACTATAGGTAGAAACACAGAACCCTACCATTCCACTATAGGTAGAAACACAGAACCCTACCATTCCACTATAGGTAGAAACACAGAACCCTACCATTCCACTATAGGTAGAAACACAGAACTCTCCCATTCCACTATAGGTAGAAACACAGAACCCTCCCATTCCACTATAGGTAGAAACACAGAACCCTCCCATTCCACTATAGGTAGAAACACAGAACCCTCCCATTCCACTATAGGTAGAAACACAGAACCCTCCCATTCCACTATAGGTAGAAACACAGAACCCTCCCATTCCACTATAGGAAGAAACACAGAACCCTACCATTCCACTATAGGTAGAAACACAGAACCCTACCATTCCACTATAGGTAGAAACACAGAACCCTCCCATTCCACTATAGGTAGAAACACAGAACCCTCCCATTCCACTATAGGTAGAAACACAGAACCCTCCCATTCCACTATAGGTAGAAACACAGAACCCTCCCATTCCACTATAGGTAGAAACACAGAACCCTACCATTCCACTATAGGTAGAAACACAGAACCCTCCCATTCCACTATAGGTAGAAACACAGAACCCTCCCATTCCACTATAGGTAGAAACACAGAACCCTACCATTCCACTATAGGTAGAAACACAGAACCCTACCATTCCACTATAGGTAGAAACACAGAACCCTACCATTCCACTATAGGTAGAAACACAGAACCCTCCCATTCCACTATAGGTAGAAACACAGAACCCTCCCATTCCACTATAGGTAGAAACACAGAACCCTCCCATTCCACTATAGGTAGAAACACAGAACCCTCCCATTCCACTATAGGTAGAAACACAGAACCCTACCATTCCACTATAGGTAGAAACACAGAACCCTCCCATTCCACTATAGGTAGAAACACAGAACCCTACCATTCCACTATAGGTAGAAACACAGAACCCTCCCATTACACTATAGGTAGAAACACAGAACCCTCCCATTCCACTATAGGTAGAAACACAGAACCCTCCCATTCCACTATAGGTAGAAACACAGAACCCTCCCATTCCACTATAGGTAGAAACACAGAACCCTACCATTCCACTATAGGTAGAAACACAGAACCCTCCCATTCCACTATAGGTAGAAACACAGAACCCTCCCATTCCACTATAGGTAGAAACACAGAACCCTACCATTCCACTATAGGTAGAAACACAGAACCCTCCCATTCCACTATAGGTAGAAACACAGAACCCTCCCATTCCACTATAGGTAGAAACACAGAACCCTACCATTCCACTATAGGTAGAAACACAGAACCCTACCATTACACTATAGGTAGAAACACAGAACCCTCCCATTCCACTATAGGTAGAAACACAGAACCCTCCCATTCCACTATAGGTAGAAACACAGAACCCTCCCATTCCACTATAGGTAGAAACACAGAACCCTACCATTCCACTATAGGTAGAAACACAGAACCCTACCATTCCACTATAGGTAGAAACACAGAACCCTACCATTCCACTATAGGTAGAAACACAGAACCCTCCCATTCCACTATAGGTAGAAACACAGAACCCTCCCATTCCACTATAGGTAGAAACACAGAACCCTCCCATTCCACTATAGGTAGAAACACAGAACCCTCCCATTCCACTATAGGTAGAAACACAGAACCCTCCCATTCCACTATAGGTAGAAACACAGAACCCTCCCATTCCACTATAGGTAGAAACACAGAACCCTACCATTCCACTATAGGTAGAAACACAGAACCCTCCCATTCCACTATAGGTAGAAACACAGAACCCTCCCATTCCACTATAGGTAGAAACACAGAACCCTACCATTCCACTATAGGTAGAAACACAGAACCCTCCCATTACACTATAGGTAGAAACACAGAACCCTCCCATTCCACTATAGGTAGAAACACAGAACCCTACCATTCCACTATAGGTAGAAACACAGAACCCTCCCATTCCACTATAGGTAGAAACACAGAACCCTACCATTCCACTATAGGTAGAAACACAGAACCCTCCCATTCCACTATAGGTAGAAACACAGAACCCTACCATTCCACTATAGGTAGAAACACAGAACCCTCCCATTCCACTATAGGTAGAAACACAGAACCCTCCCATTCCACTATAGGTAGAAACACAGAACCCTACCATTCCACTATAGGTAGAAACACAGAACCCTCCCATTCCACTATAGGTAGAAACACAGAACCCTACCATTCCACTATAGGTAGAAACACAGAACCCTACCATTCCACTATAGGTAGAAACACAGAACCCTACCATTCCACTATAGGTAGAAACACAGAACCCTACCATTCCACTATAGGTAGAAACACAGAACCCTCCCATTCCACTATAGGTAGAAACACAGAACCCTCCCATTCCACTATAGGTAGAAACACAGAACCCTCCCATTCCACTATAGGTAGAAACACAGAACCCTCCCATTCCACTATAGGTAGAAACACAGAACCCTCCCATTCCACTATAGGTAGAAACACAGAACCCTCCCATTCCACTATAGGTAGAAACACAGAACCCTACCACAGTGAACGTAGCAGTAAACAGTACCTACCATTCCACTGGTCATGGACACAGCTGTAGACCTGTAGGAAACTGAGGCAGAGGGCGTAGACAGAGATCAGAGCTATGTACATCTGAAGGGAGGAGAGAGGAAGGAGGAGAGAAGGGAGGAGAGAGGAAGGAGAGAGTCAGGGAAAGGAGAGGGATAGGGGAAGGAGGAGAGAAGGGAGGAGAGAGGAAGTAGGAGAGAAGGGAGGAGGAGAGAAGGGAGGAGGAGAGAAGGGAGGAGGAGAGAAGGGAGGAGGAGAGAAGGGAGGAGAGAGGAAGGAGAGAGTCAGAAAGGAGAGGGATCGGGGAAGGAGGTAAAGAGAGGAATGGTAAGGTGGGGGAGAGAGAGAGAGAAAGATGGAACAGGAGAGAGTAGAAAGGGAAAAGTGAGCGGGAGGAAGAGAGAGAAGGGAAGACAGAAAGAGAGGTGGAGAGGAAGAGGGAGAGAGGGGGAGAGAGAAAAACAGTGAATAAAAGGTTATTACCCACACAGACACTGGATTAGATAAACAGCAACAGGTACGGTAGGTACGGTAGGACTTGACATAAGGTACAGTCAGGAAGGATTCTCCCTACACTGAGGTATGGTAGGACTTGACATAAGGTACAGGAAGGATTCCCCCTACACTGAGGTACGGTAGGACTTGACATAAGGTACAGGAAGGATTCCCCCTACACTGAGGTACGGTAGGACTTGACATAAGGTACAGGAAGGATTCTCCCTACACTGAGGTACGGTAGGACTTGACATAAGGTACAGTCAGGAAGGATTCCCCCTACACTGAGGTACGGTAGGACTTGACATAAGGTACAGTCAGGAAGGATTCCCCTACACTGAGGTACGGTAGGACTTGACATAAGGTACAGTCAGGAAGGATTCCCCCCTACACTGAGGTACGGTAGGACTTGACATAAGGTACAGGAAGGATTCCCCCTACACTGAGGTATGGTAGGACTTGACATAATAAGGTACAGTCAGGAAGGATTCTCCCTACACTGAGGTACGGTAGGACTTGACATAAGGTACAGTCAGGAAGGATTCCCCCCTACACTGAGGTACGGTAGGACTTGACATAAGGTACAGTCAGGATTCCCCCTACACTGAGGTATGGTAGGACTTGACATAAGGTACAGTCAGGAAGGATTCTCCCTACACTGAGGTACGGTAGGACTTGACATAAGGTACAGTCAGGAAGGATTCTCCCTACACTGAGGTACGGTAGGACTTGACATAAGGTACAGTCAGGAAGGATTCCCCTACACTGAGGTACGGTAGGACTTGACATAAGGTACAGTCAGGAAGGATTCTCCCTACACTGAGGTATGGTAGGACTTGACATAAGGTACAGTCAGGAAGGATTCTCCCTACACTGAGGTACGGTAGGACTTGACATAAGGTACAGGAAGGATTCCCCCTACACTGAGGTATGGTAGGACTTGACATAAGGTACAGTCAGGAAGGATTCTCCCTACACTGAGGTACGGTAGGACTTGACATAATAAGGTACAGTCAGGAAGGATTCTCCCTACACTGAGGTACGGTAGGACTTGACATAAGGTACAGTCAGGAAGGATTCCCCCCTACACTGAGGTACGGTAGGACTTGACATAAGGTACAGTCAGGATTCCCCCTACACTG
>NC_138316.1:54857500-54885000 GCF_965601325.2 Salmo salar | reverse complement strand
ACATCTCTGTCGTGGTGTATACCTGCAGTGGTGAGCCCTCTGTGTCCTGATGTGATAGGTATCTATAGATATATATACCATCTCTGTCGTGGTGTCTACCTGCAGTGGTGAGCTCTCTGTGTCCTGATGTGATAGGTATCTATAGAGATATATACCATCTCTGTCGTGGTGTCTACCTGCAGTGGTGAGCTCTCTGTGTCCTGATGTGATAGGTATCTATAGAGATATATACCATCTCTGTCGTGGTGTCTACCTGCAGTGGTGAGCCCTCTGTGTCCTGATGTGATAGGTATCTATAGAGATATATACCATCTCTGTCGTGGTGTCTACCTGCAGTGGTGAGCTCTCTGTGTCCTGATGTGATAGGTATCTATAGAGATATATACCATCTCTGTCGTGGTGTCTACCTGCAGTGGTGAGCTCTCTGTGTCCTGATGTGATAGGTATCTATAGATATATATATAACATCTCTGTCGTGGTGTCTACCTGCAGTGGTGAGCTCTCTGTGGCTTGATGCTGCAGCACTTGGGACATTTATAGATGACCTCTCCAGGTTTCAGCTGCAGACTGTCCATGTAGTCTTTGGTGGCGTTGCCCTGAGGAACCGCCCCCTGATGGGAGGAGTTATAGACGTCAACGTCAGAACAGGAAGGACACAAAGCAGCTTCAGAGATTATTCAATATTATATATATTCTATACATGAAACAACCTAGTATTTACCCTGAGGAAACATCAACCTATATAGTCTTTACCCTGAGGAGACATCAACCTATATAGTCTTTACCCTGAGGAGACATCAACCTATATAGTCTTTACCCTGAGGAGACATCAACCTATATAGTCTTTACCCTGAGGAGAGGAGACATCAACCTATATAGTCTTTACCCTGAGGAGACATCAACCTATATAGTCTTTACCCTGAGGAGACATCAACCTATATAGTCTTTACCCTGAGGAGACATCAACCTATATAGTCTTTACCCTGAGGAGACATCAACCTATATAGTCTTTACCCTGAGGAGACATCAACCTATATAGTCTTTACCCTGAGGAGACATCAACCTATATAGTCTTTACCCTGAGGAGACATCAACCTATATAGTCTTTACCCTGAGGAGACATCAACCTATATAGTCTTTACCCTGAGGAGACATCAACCTATATAGTCTTTACCCTGAGGAGACATCAACCTATATAGTCTTTACCCTGAGGAGAGGAGACATCAACCTATATAGTCTTTACCCTGAGGAGACATCAACCTATATAGTCTTTACCCTGAGGAGACATCAACCTATATAGTCTTTACCCTGAGGAGACATCAACCTATATAGTCTTTACCCTGAGGAGAGGAGACATCAACCTATATAGTCTTTACCCTGAGGAGACATCAACCTATATAGTCTTTACCCTGAGGAGAGGAGACATCAACCTATATAGTCTTTACCCTGAGGAGACATCAACCTATATAGTCTTTACCCTGAGGAGACATCAACCTATATAGTCTTTACCCTGAGGAGACATCAACCTATATAGTCTTTACCCTGAGGAAACATCAACCTATATAGTATTTACCCTGAGGAGACATCAACCTATATAGTCTTTACCCTGAGGAGACATCAACCTATATAGTCTTTACCCTGAGGAGACATCAACCTATATAGTCTTTACCCTGAGGAGACATCAACCTATATAGTCTTTACCCTGAGGAGATATCAACCTATATAGTCTTTACCCTGAGGAGACATCAACCTATATAGTCTTTACCCTGAGGAGACATCAACCTATATAGTCTTTACCCTGAGGAGACATCAACCTATATAGTCTTTACCCTGAGGAGACATCAACCTATATAGTCTTTACCCTGAGGAGAGGAGACATCAACCTATATAGTCTTTACCCTGAGGAGACATCAACCTATATAGTCTTTACCCTGAGGAGACATCAACCTATATAGTCTTTACCCTGAGGAGACATCAACCTATATAGTCTTTACCCTGAGGAGACATCAACCTATATAGTCTTTACCCTGAGGAGAGGAGACATCAACCTATATAGTCTTTACCCTGAGGAGACATCAACCTATATAGTCTTTACCCTGAGGAGACATCAACCTATATAGTCTTTACCCTGAGGAGAGGAGACATCAACCTATATAGTCTTTACCCTGAGGAGACATCAACCTATATAGTCTTTACCCTGAGGAGACATCAACCTATATAGTCTTTACCCTGATGAGACATCAACCTATATAGTCTTTACCCTGAGGAGACATCAACCTATATAGTCTTTACCCTGAGGAGAGGAGACATCAACCTATATAGTCTTTACCCTGAGGAGATATCAACCTATATAGTCTTTACCCTGAGGAGACATCAACCTATATAGTCTTTACCCTGAGGAGACATCAACCTATATAGTCTTTACCCTGAGGAGACATCAACCTATATAGTCTTTACCCTGAGGAGACATCAACCTATATAGTCTTTACCCTGAGGAGACATCAACCTATATAGTCTTTACCCTGAGGAGACATCAACCTATATAGTCTTTACCCTGAGGAGATATCAACCTATATAGTCTTTACCCTGAGGAGACATCAACCTATATAGTCTTTACCCTGAGGAGACATCAACCTATATAGTCTTTACCCTGAGGAGACATCAACCTATATAGTCTTTACCCTGAGGAGACATCAACCTATATAGTCTTTACCCTGAGGAGACATCAACCTATATAGTCTTTACCCTGAGGAGACATCAACCTATATAGTCTTTACCCTGAGGAGACATCAACCTATATAGTCTTTACCCTGACAGACTAGTGCTGCAGGAACAGACAGACTGACTGACTGACTCACCCTACCAGGAGACTGTCTCCTTCTCCCAGGGAGAGTCCGTCCCTGTCCTCACAGAGACAGACTTCTCATCGTTCTGAGGTGCTCCATTGACCAGAGCCTCCCACCGCCTCGTCTCTCTCTCCTTCCTTCCCCCCCCTCCGTCTTGTCTCTCCTTCCTCCCTCCGTCTTGTCTGTCCTTCCTCCCCCTCTGTCTTGTCTCTCTCTCCTTCCTCCGCCTCGTCTCTCTCTCCTTCCTTCCCCCCCGTCTTGTCTCTCCTTCCTCCCCCCCCCCCCGTCTTGTCTCTCCTTCCTCCCCCTCCGTCTTGTCTCTCCTTCCTCCCCCCCCCCCGTCTTGTCTCTCCTTCCTCCCCCTCCGTCTTGTCTCTCCTTCCTCCCTCCCCCTCCGTCTTGTCTCTCCTTCCTCCCCCTCCGTCTTGTCTCTCCTTCCTCCTCCCTCCGTCTTGTCTCTCCTTCCTCCCCCTCCGTCTTGTCTCTCCTTCCTCCCCCTCCGTCTTGTCTCTCCTTCCTCCCCCTCCGTCTTGTCTCTCCCTCCTCCTCCCTCCGTCTTGTCTCTCCTCCCTCCCCCTCCGTCTTGTCTCTCCTTCCTCCCCCTCCGTCTTGTCTCTCCCTCCTCCCTCCGTCTTGTCTCTCCTTCCTTCCCCTCCGTCTTGTCTCTCCTTCCTCCCTCCCCCTCCGTCTTGTCTCTCCTTCCTTCCTCCCCCTCCGTCTTGTCTCTCCTTCCTTCCCCTCCGTCTTGTCTCTCCTTCCTCCCTCCCCCTCCGTCTTGTCTCTCCTTCCTTCCTCCCCCTCCGTCTTGTCTCTCCTTCCTCCCCCTCCGTCTTGTCTCTCCTTCCTCCCCCTCCGTCTTGTCTCTCCTTCCTCCTCCCTCCGTCTTGTCTCTCCCTCCTCCCTCCGTCTTGTCTCTCCCTCCTCCCTCCGTCTTGTCTCTCCTTCCTCCCCCTCCGTCTTGTCTCTCCTTCCTCCCCCTCCGTCTTGTCTCTCCTTCCTCCCCCTCCGTCTTGTCTCTCCTTCCTCCCCCCCTCCGTCTTGTCTCTCCTTCCTCCCCCCTCCGTCTTGTCTCTCCCTCCTCCCTCCGTCTTGTCTCTCCTTCCTCCCCCTCCGTCTGCTCCCTCTAACTTCTCACCGGGTCTGAAAGCATGGCACGTAGATGCGAGGCCAGCGCCATGACAGCCAGGAAGTTAAACAACGCTCCGTTGATCACGGAATACCACAAGCTCTTGTTTGGCAGCAGCATCACCAGATTGACCACAAAGTCAGCGTAAAGGACCAACAACCAGGTCACCACACCACAGACTATACCACAGCCGTCCTGGATGAACCACAGGCTGTCCTGGTCAGCCGTGGGAAACAGAGGACCAGCTCGTCCGGCAGCCTCGGGGTCATCGTCAGCTGACAGCAGGGGTCGCTGCTGCTCTGTGTCACGCTGCCGTTGGCCTGAAGACTGCATCCTGCCCTGGAAGGAAGGAAGGAAGGAAGGAAGGAAGGAAGGAAGGAAGGAAGGAAGGAAGGAAGGAAGGAAGGAAGGAAGGAAGGAAGGAAGGAAGGAAGGAAGGAAGGAAGGAGATGGAGAGAAAAGGAATCAGAAATAGTCATTTACCAAAAGTCGATTTCATGGCTCCTCAAAATTGTATTCTACCCTTCTACCACAGTCCATTAACTACAGTCCATTAACTACAGTCCATTAACTACAGGACCACAGTCCCTTAACTACAGTCCATTAACTACAGGACTACAGTCCATTAACTACAGTCCATTAACTACAGGACCACAGTCCATTAACTACAGGACCACAGTCCATTAACTACAGGACCACAGTCAATTAACTACAGGACCACAGTCCATTAACTACAGTCCATTAACTACAGGACCACAGTCAATTAACCACAGTCCGTTAACTACAGGACCACAGTCCATTAACTACAGTCCATTAACTACAGTCCATTAACTACAGGATGCTATAAAGCATTATGTCCATCAGCATAGAGGCTATAAAGCATTATGTCCATCAGTGTAGAGGCTATAAAGCATTATGTCTATCAGTGTAGAGGCTATAAAGCATTATGTCCATCAGCATAGAGGCTATAAAGCATTATGTCCATCAGCGTAGAGGCTATAAAGCATTATGTCCATCAGCGTAGAGGCTATAAAGCATTATGTCCATCAGTGTAGAGGCTATAAAGCATTATGTTCATCAGCATAGAGGCTATAAAGCATTATGTCCATCAGCGTAGAGGCTATAAAGCATTATGTCCATCAGTGTAGAGGCTATAAAGCATTATGTCCATCAGCATAGAGGCTATAAAGCATTATGTCCATCAGTGTAGAGGCTATAAAGCATTATGTCCATCAGCGTAGAGGCTATAAAGCATTATGTCTATCAGTGTAGAGGCTATAAAGCATTATGTCCATCAGCATAGAGGCTATAAAGCATTATGTCCATCAGTGTAGAGGCTATAAAGCATTATGTCCATCAGTGTAGAGGCTATAAAGCATTATGTCCATCAGCGAAGAGGCTATAAAGCATTATGTCCATCAGTGTAGAGGCTATAAAGCATTATGTCCATCAGTGTAGAGGCTATAAAGCATTATGTCCATCAGTGTAGAGGCTATAAAGCATTATGTCCATCAGCGTAGAGGCTATAAAGCATTATGTCCATCAGTGAAGAGGCTATAAAGCATTATGTCCATCAGTGTAGAGGCTATAAAGCATTATGTCCATCAGCGTAGAGGCTATAAAGCATTATGTCTATCAGTGTAGAGGCTATAAAGCATTATGTCCATCAGCGTAGAGGCTATAAAGCATTATGTCCATCAGTGTAGAGGCTATAAAGCATTATGTCCATCAGTGAAGAGACTATAAAGCATTATGTCCATCAGCGTAGAGGCTATAAAGCATTATGTCCATCAGTGTAGAGGCTATAAAGCATTATGTCCATCAGTGAAGAGGCTATAAAGCATTATGTCCATCAGTGAAGAGGCTATAAAGCATTATGTCCATCAGTGTAGAGACTATAAAGCATTATGTACATCAGTGAAGAGGCTATAAAGCATTATGTCCATCAGTTCCCAGCCCTACTGCCTTCATCTCCATGTATCCTTCCACCCCAGTCCCTTGTGGAGCGCAGCTCTGTCTGTCTGTCTCCTGTCTAAATGGGTCAGACTGTGGAACAGTCCCTGAACAACCAGCCAACCAGGTGACCCAGCTTCTTGGTCACCGCTAACTGGGTCTCTCACACCCGTAAAGCAACAGCCAGGTGACCCAGCTTCTTAGTCACCGCTAACTGGGTCTCTCACACCCGTAAAGCAACAGCCAGGTGACCCAGCTTCTTAGTCACCGCTAACTGGGTCTCTCACACCCGTAAAGCAACAGCCAGGTGACCCAGCTTCTTAGTCACCACTAACTGGGTCTCTCACACCCGTAAAGCAACAGCCAGGTGACCCAGCTTCTTAGTCACCACTAACTGGGTCTTTCTCACACCTGTAAAGCAACAGCCAGGTGACCCAGCTTCTTAGTCACCGCTAACTGGGTCTCTCACACCCGTAAAGCAACAGCCAGGTGACCCAGCTTCTTAGTCACCACTAACTGGGTCTCTCACACCCGTAAAGCAACAGCCAGGTGACCCAGCTTCTTAGTCACCACTAACTGGGTCTCTCACACCCGTAAAGCAACAGCCAGGTGACCCAGCTTCTTAGTCACCGCTAACTGGGTCTCTCACACCCGTAAAGCAACAGCCAGGTGACCCAGCTTCTTAGTCACCACTAACTGGGTCTCTCACACCCGTAAAGCAACAGCCAGGTGACCCTGCTTCTTAGTCACCGCTAACTGGGTCTCTCACACCCGTAAAGCAACAGCCAGGTGACCCAGCTTCTTAGTCACCACTAACTGGGTCTCTCACACCCGTAAAGCAACAGCCAGGTGACCCAGCTTCTTAGTCACCACTAACTGGGTCTCTCACACCCGTAAAGCAACAGCCAGGTGACCCAGCTTCTTAGTCACCGCTAACTGGGTCTCTCACACCCGTAAAGCAACAGCCAGGTGACCCAGCTTCTTAGTCACCACTAACTGGGTCTCTCACACCCGTAAAGCAACAGCCAGGTGACCCTGCTTCTTAGTCACCGCTAACTGGGTCTCTCACACCCGTAAAGCAACAGCCAGGTGACCCAGCTTCTTAGTCACCGCTAACTGGGTCTCTCACACCCGTAAAGCAACAGCCAGGTGACCCAGCTTCTTAGTCACCACTAACTGGATCTCTCACACCCGTAAAGCAACAGCCAGGTGACCCAGCTTCTTAGTCACCGCTAACTGGGTCTCTCACACCCGTAAAGCAACAGCCAGGTGACCCAGCTTCTTAGTCACCGCTAACTGGGTCTCTCACACCCGTAAAGCAACAGCCAGGTGACCCAGCTTCTTAGTCACCACTAACTGGGTCTTTCTCACACCTGTAAAGCAACAGCCAGGTGACCCAGCTTCTTAGTCACCGCTAACTGGGTCTCTCACACCCGTAAAGCAACAGCCAGGTGACCCAGCTTCTTAGTCACCACTAACTGAGTCTCTCACACCCGTAAAGCAACAGCCAGGTGACCCAGCTTCTTAGTCACCGCTAACTGGGTCTTTCTCACACCTGTAAAGCAACAGCCAACCAGGTGACCCAGCTTCTTAGTCACCAATAACTGGGTCTTTCTCACACCTGTAAAGCAACAGCCAGGTGACCCAGCTTCTTAGTCACCACTAACTGGGTCTCTCACACCCGTAAAGCAACAGCCAGGTGACCCAGCTTCTTAGTCACCACTAACTGGGTCTCTCACACCCGTAAAGCAACAGCCAGGTTACCCAGCTTCTTAGTCACCACTAACTGGGTCTCTCACACCCGTAAAGCAACAGCCAGGTGACCCAGCTTCTTAGTCACCACTAACTGGGTCTCTCACACCCGTAAAGCAACAGCCAGGTTACCCAGCTTCTTAGTCACCACTAACTGGGTCTCTCACACCCGTAAAGCAACAGCCAGGTGACCCAGCTTCTTAGTCACCACTAACTGGGTCTCTCACACCCGTAAAGCAACAGCCAGGTGACCCAGCTTCTTAGTCACCACTAACTGGGTCTCTCACACCCGTAAAGCAACAGCCAGGTGACCCAGCTTCTTAGTCACCACTAACTGGGTCTCTCACACCCGTAAAGCAACAGCCAGGTGACCCAGCTTCTTAGTCACCACTAACTGGGTCTCTCACACCCGTAAAGCAACAGCCAGGTGACCCAGCTTCTTAGTCACCGCTAACTGGGTCTCTCACACCCGTAAAGCAACAGCCAGGTGACCCAGCTTCTTAGTCACCGCTAACTGGGTCTCTCACACCCGTAAAGCAACAGCCAGGTGACCCAGCTTCTTAGTCACCGCTAACTGGGTCTCTCACACCCGTAAAGCAACAGCCAGGTGACCCAGCTTCTTAGTCACCACTAACTGGGTCTCTCACACCCGTAAAGCAACAGCCAGGTGACCCAGCTTCTTAGTCACCACTAACTGGGTCTCTCACACCCGTAAAGCAACAGCCAGGTGACCCAGCTTCTTAGTCACCACTAACTGGGTCTCTCACACCCGTAAAGCAACAGCCAGGTGACCCAGCTTCTTAGTCACCGCTAACTGGGTCTCTCACACCCGTAAAGCAACAGCCAGGTGACCCAGCTTCTTAGTCACCGCTAACTGGGTCTCTAACACCCGTAAAGCAACAGCCAGGTGACCCAGCTTCTTAGTCACCACTAACTGGGTCTTTCTCACACCTGTAAAGCAACAGCCAGGTGACCCAGCTTCTTAGTCACCGCTAACTGGGTCTCTCACACCCGTAAAGCAACAGCCAGGTGACCCAGCTTCTTAGTCACCACTAACTGGGTCTCTCACACCCGTAAAGCAACAGCCAGGTGACCCAGCTTCTTAGTCACCGCTAACTGGGTCTCTCACACCCGTAAAGCAACAGCCAGGTGACCCAGCTTCTTAGTCACCGCTAACTGGGTCTCTCACACCCGTAAAGCAACAGCCAGGTGACCCAGCTTCTTAGTCACCACTAACTGGGTCTTTCTCACACCTGTAAAGCAACAGCCAGGTGACCCAGCTTCTTAGTCACCGCTAACTGGGTCTCTCACACCCGTAAAGCAACAGCCAGGTGACCCAGCTTCTTAGTCACCACTAACTGGGTCTCTCACACCCGTAAAGCAACAGCCAGGTGACCCAGCTTCTTAGTCACCGCTAACTGGGTCTTTCTCACACCTGTAAAGCAACATTAGTGATCAGAGTGAGACATTCTCCCTAACAGAGACAATCCCACTCCACTACATACTATTCTGAAAAGGCAATAACACACCACTGTAAAGCAGATAGAATAGAACCAAGTATCAGACCTGGTACCTGGTACCCATCACTACAACACAGGAATATAACCAAGATTCACACCTGGTACCCATCACTACAACACAGGAATATAACCAAGATTCACACCTGGTACCCATCACTACAACACAGGAATAGAACCAAGAATCACCTGGTACCCATCACTACAACACAGGAATAGAACCAAGATTCACACCTGGTACCTGGTACCCATCACTACAACACAGGAATAGAACCAAGATTCACACCTGGTACCCATCACTACAACACAGGAATAGAACCAAGATTCACACCTGGTACCCATCACTACAACACAGGACTAGAACCAAGAATCACCTGGTACCTGGTACCCATCACTACAACACAGGACTAGAACCAAGAACCACCTGGTACCCATCACTACAACACAGGACTAGAACCAAGAACCACCTGGTACCCATCACTACAACACAGGACTAGAACCAAGAATCACCTGGTACCCATCACTACAACACAGGAATAGAACCAAGATTCACACCTGGTACCTGGTACCCATCACTACAACACAGGAATAGAACCAAGAACCACCTGGTACCCATCACTACCACACAGGAACAGAACCAAGAATCACACCTGGTACCTGGTACCCATCACTACAACACAGGAATATAACCAATAATCAACCTGGTACCCATCACTACCACACAGGAATAGAACCAAGAATCACCTGGTACCTGGTACCCATCACTACAACACAGGACTAGAACCAAGATTCACACCTGGTACCTGGTACCCATCACTACAACACAGGAATAGAACCAAGATTCACACCTGGTACCTGGTACCCATCACTACAACACAGGACTAGAACCAAGATTCACACCTGGTACCTGGTACCCATCACTACAACACAGGACTAGAACCAAGAACCACCTGGTACCCATCACTACAACACAGGAATAGAACCAAGATTCACACCTGGTACCCATCACTACAACACAGGAATAGAACCAAGAATCACCTGGTACCCATCACTACAACACAGGAATAGAACCAAGATTCACACCTGGTACCCATCACTACAACACAGGAATAGAACCAAGAACCACCTGGTACCCATCACTACAACACAGGACTAGAACCAAGAATCAACCTGGTACCTGGTACCCATCACTACAACACAGGAATAGAACCAAGATTCACACCTGGTACCCATCACTACCACACAGGAACAGAACCAAGAATCACACCTGGTACCTGGTACCCATCACTACAACACAGGAATAGAACCAAGATTCACACCTGGTACCCATCACTACCACACAGGAACAGAACCAAGATTCACACCTGGTACCTGGTACCCATCACTACAACACAGGACTAGAACCAAGAATCACCTGGTACCCATCACTACAACACAGGAATAGAACCAAGATTCACACCTGGTACCCATCACTACAACACAGGAATAGAACCAAGAATCACCTGGTACCTGGTACCCATCACTACAACACAGGACTAGAACCAAGATTCACACCTGGTACCCATCACTACAACACAGGACTAGAACCAAGATTCACACCTGGTACCTGGTACCCATCACTACAACACAGGAATAGAACCAAGAACCACCTGGTACCCATCACTACCACACAGGAACAGAACCAAGAATCACACCTGGTACCTGGTACCCATCACTACAACACAGGAATAGAACCAAGAACCACCTGGTACCCATCACTACCACACAGGAACAGAACCAAGAATCACCTGGTACCCATCACTACAACACAGGACTAGAACCAAGAATCACACCTGGTACCCATCACTACAACACAGGACTAGAACCAATAATCAACCTGGTACCTGGTACCCATCACTACAACACAGGACTAGAACCAAGAACCACCTGGTACCCATCACTACAACACAGGACTAGAACCAAGAATCACCTGGTACCCATCACTACAACACAGGAATAGAACCAAGATTCACACCTGGTACCTGGTACCCATCACTACAACACAGGACTAGAACCAAGAATCACCTGGTACCCATCACTACAACACAGGACTAGAACCAAGAATCACCTGGTACCCATCACTACAACACAGGAATAGAACCAAGAATCACCTGGTACCCATCACTACAACACAGGAATAGAACCAAGAATCACCTGGTACCTGGTACCCATCACTACAACACAGGAACAGAACCAAGAATCACCTGGTACCCATCACTACAACACAGGAATAGAACCAAGAATCTAAGTGACTTTCAGCGTGACCCCTAATGTGTCGCTCCGTCACATATTTGTGTATTACAAGGGTTTAAAAGTAAAGTTAACGATTTTAAACCCCAGAAAGGCTATTTTTAATGGGGGGGGGAAGTGCTCTCTGGACAGATGTAGCTGCATTGATTCCCCCGTGTCTAGTGAGAGGCAGAAGGCAGGGCCATTGGACTGGCCAATCCATGTGGACACGAGCCCCATTAAGGATCAAATCAAATGTATTTATAAAGCCCTTCTTACATCAGCTGATATCTCAAAGTACTGTAACAGAAACCCAGCCTAACCCCCCCCAAAAAATAGCAAGCAATGCAGGTGTAGAACCCTATTCCCTATATAGTTCACTACTTTAGACCTTGTCCCCTTTTAGACCTGGTGAAAAGTAGTGCACTACATAGTCAGCTGTCTCCTATCCCCACCAGCCCTGTTTAACCTTGTAGGTCTCCCTTCAGCCATGTCACTGTACTGCACACACCAAGACACCAAGACTAGACCAGGTCACCACCAAGACTAGACCAGCTGCCCAGCGAGCTTCTTGATGCCATCTACACTGGCTTAGTGAAACAAGGTAAGTCATGTTTCAGAACAATGAGAGGACATATAGGCCTAGCCTAGGGTCAGTGCAGGTCACCACAGCAACAACTAGCCTAGCGTCAGCGCAGGTCACCGCAGCAACAACTAGCCTAGCGTCAGCGCAGGTCACCACAGCAACAACTAGCCTAGCGTCAGCGCAGGTCACCACAGCAACAACTAGCCTAGCGTCAGCGCAGGTCACCACAGCAACAACTAGCCTAGCGTCAGCGCAGGTCACCACAGCAACAACTAGCCTAGCGTCAGTGCAGGTCACCGCAGCAACAACTAGCCTAGCGTCAGTGCAGGTCACCACAGCAACAACTAGTCTAGCATCAGTGCAGGTCACCACAGCAACAACATCTACTATCACAACTATATGAGTTGTCGTAGGTATCTGACCTCGTCAGAGCATCACCCCCAGTACAGCCTAGGTATCTGACCTCATCAGAGCATCACCCCCAGTACAGCCTAGGTTTCTGACCTCATCAGAGCATCACCCCAGTACAGCCTAGGTATCTGACCTCGTCAGGGCATCACCCCCAGTACAGATCATTTGGTAAGTCAGTCTGGATAAGAGCGTCTGCTTAATGACTGAAACGTAGACATCATTAACTGGTCTTTGTGCGAGACGTTGATGTTACTGAACTCCCTGTTCAAACAGTTGGCACACAGTTCAGACACTCATCGGTACAAGACATACCACCAGAGGTCTCTTCGCAGTCCGCAGGTCCAGAACAGACTGGGAAACACACAGTTCAGACACTCATCGGTACAAGACATGCAACCAGAGGTCTCTTCACAGTCCGCAGGTCCAGAACAGACTGGGAAACACACAGTTCAGAGACCCATCGGTACAAGACATGCAACCAGAGGTCTCTTCACAGTCCGCAGGTCCAGAACAGACTGGGAAACACACAGTTCAGAGACCCATCGGTACAAGACATGCAACCAGAGGTCTCTTCACAGTCCGCAGGTCCAGAACAGACTGGGAAACACACAGTTCAGAGACCCATCGGTACAAGACATACAACCAGAGGTCTCTTCACAGTCCGCAGGTCCAGAACAGACTGGGAAACACACAGTTCAGAGACCCATCGGTACAAGACATACAACCAGAGGTCTCTTCACAGTCTGCAGGTCCAGAACAGACTGGGAAACACACAGTTCAGAGACCCATCGGTACAAGACATACCACCAGAGGTCTCTTCACAGTCCGCAGGTCCAGAACAGACTGGGAATCACACCGTATTAAATCGAGCAATGACTACACGGAACTCTCCGGTAACCCAGGTAACTCAAGCTACCCATAAAACCAGATAAAAGAACACCTTACTGCACATAGGGCTGTGTCTCTTCACAGTCCCATTTCCTACATATTGGAATTTACACTGTATTATGTATTAGATCTAGATGTTGCGTGTATGTACTGATATGTAGGCTGTGAGTGATGTTTTAAATGTATGTATTTCAGTCCTTGACGAATAATGTTGTGTACTATGGATTATGTCACATGGAAGAGTAACTGCTTTTGCTGTCTGTCTGTCTGTCTGTCTGTCTGTCTGTCTGTCTGTCTGTCTGTCTGTCTGTCTGTCTGTCTGTCTGTCTGTCTGTCTGTCTGTCTGTCTGTGTCTGTGTGTGCTCACAGATTCAACCCAGATCTGCACACTGGCAGCTATCCTTTCCACAACAGCATATTTCCCTGATGGGGACACAAACACACATGTAGCAATATAGCTTTTCTCCCACAGGCCCTGTCTGAAAGTACAAACACATTAAACTACTTGAATCTTAAAGGCCAAATGTGTCCATTTGTGTATAATGTGGTCCAGGCCAGGTTCATGTTAACTAGGCTGAGCATTTCGATGCCAAGAGTTACAATGAGCTTGCCCTGAATAACATAGGGTGTGCGTCCCAAATCACACTATAAAAAGGGACATAGGAAGCCATTTAGGACGCTGTCATATCTAGGCGCAGCTATCCACACAACAAATAGTAGAGAAACAGCACAACTTTGGCTGTAGTATCGGTATCATTCAGTCAAGCTCCACTTCCCTCTGCTGTTGAGGAAACTCAACTCATCTCCTAATAGTCGGGTCTGGTATGTTGTTTACTGTCACACCCATCTTTAAATAGCCTGGACTAGCAGGCTCTTAACACGCAGTGAAAGCCAGTGACAGGTTATAACTATCCCACATGTCACATCGTCTCTTTGCTATACTGTGTACAAGAAGAACAACCTGTCATATCTGTTCTGATCCAGTCCACATCGTCTCTTTGGTGTACAAGAAGAACAACCTGTCCTATCTGTTCTGATCCAGTCCACATCGTCTCTTTGGTGTACAAGAAGAACAACCTGTCATATCTGTTCTGATCCAGTCCACATCGTCTCTTTGGTGTACAAGAAGAACAACCTGTCATATCTGTTCTGATCCAGTCCACATCGTCTCTTTGCTATACTGTGTACAAGAAGAACAACCTGTCATATCTGTTCTGATCCAGTCCACATCGTCTCTTTGCTATACTGTGTACAAGAAGAACAACCTGTCATATCTGATCTACTAGCGATTCATTTGATCAGTACTTTCTGAAGAACATTTCATTCTGGTTTGATCATGTTTCTTTAGTAGCTAACGTTACTAGTAACTAATGTGGGGTTTTTTTTAAACATTTTTTGCAATATTATTATTATTCCCCACATCTGTTTGAGCGACAAGACACACAACAGCGGATGTATGAACCTGATTAAAATGGTCAATTACATTAGCTAAACAAGCTACAATTATTAACTTCAGAAATCATTCAAACAAATAAGAAAGAAATCGCTATTCACGGGTCGTGATTAACGTTAGCTAGCATTGAAAACATGTTACAACAGTTGCTATTTTTGCCCTTAATTGACCAACATATTGTTCCTAGCTAAATCAAAGCTAGCTAGCCAGTTAGCATAACAACACTACCAATTCTGTTAGCATAGTTACGTTAAACGGCCAAGCTAGCTAGCCAGTTAGCATAACAACACTACCAATTCTGTTAGCATAGTTACGTTAACCGGCCAAGCTAGCTAGCCAGTTAGCATAACAACACTACCAATTCTGTTAGCATAGTTACGTTAACCGGCCAAGCTAGCTAACGTTATCTGTCGCCTCTTACCACAATGTTCCTTGTTCGAGACCAGATGTATGTCGTCGGTTACATGTTTATACAGTGTGTTATTTTTCATGCCAAAGAAAGCCACAAACAACCACCATCTTCACCCTTCTCTCTCTCTCTCTCTCTCTCTCTCTCTCTCCCTCTCCCTCTTCCCACTCTCTCTTTCTCTTTCTCTTCCCCTTCTCTCTCTCAACTCACACCAATGCTAACAGCTGGAGGAATTACTTCCGGGTTGAGCTTCTTCCTGATTGGCCTGTACGATGAGTCGATTGTTGACAACAGAATCGTTTATGGTCCAAATGTATTCTGCTTTGGCCGGTCAGCATTTACGGTGATGCGGTTCTGCAGATGCAGGGCATTCATACTTCTTGCGCTTCGCAGAGCCACAAATACAATGAGACAGACTGATTTCATCAGATGTATAAATGTGAAGTTTCCTCTCACTAGCAAATCTGCTGCTGGTGAGAGGAAGCCCAGTGGCCTGCAGTGGGAGAACATGGAACGAGATGGATTTTAGCCGAAATTCTGCAAATATTCTCATCGTTGAAACAATTGATCTCAATACAGGTTTCTGTTGCCTAAACTTTAATCTGTTACGAACAGAGTGGACTAAGTTTTGTAGACCTTACCCTTTGCCAAAACTTAAAAATAATAATAATACCGTTATTTAGAAGGAGCGCAAAGTCAAATCGAGATTTTGCACACACGCACTACACAGAGTATCCGTTTCCAAACGGAAATGTGCAAAGATATGCTAGAACGAGTAAATAGGATCTTGCTGCCTCGTTCTTGGCTCTGCCCCCTCCTTGCATGTTCTCCCCACTGTGACTCACTTTTCCCCATTGGAAACGACAGGCTGTGGTCTATCTTGGCAGGCTGTGGCAACAGCGCCATCCAGTGGACTAGAGTGGAAGTGCACCTGGGGGTCTCTAAAGTCACAGATTTCACATAGCAACTGAGAGGTGGACATGGACATTTCCACGCGAGTTGGCACTCTTAGTACTGCGGTTAGCGTGCAGTACCAGGCAGGATAGACAACTCTTTAGGTACCAAGGTGCGTTTCGGTTTAACTTAGTCATTGTATTTTAAAAATATATATTTTTAATTTCCAGGGTCAATGCCCTGCTCAAGGGCATGTTGACTGATCTATCACCAGGCCAAAAAACGTGAACCCGAAACCTCCAAGATCCCCCCACAGTTCCCCAATAGCTTCTCCCTCAACCCTCCAAGATCCCCCCCACAGTTCCCCAATAGCTGCTCCCTCAACCCTCCAAGATCCCCCCCACAGTTCCCCAATAGCTGCTCCCTCAACCCTCCAGGATCCCCCCCACAGTTCCCCAATAGCTGTCCCTCACCCCTCCAAGATCCCCCCCACAGTTCCCCAATAGCTGTCCCTCACCCCTCCAAGATCCCCCCCACAGTTCCCCAATAGCTGCTCCCTCAACCCTCCAAGATCCCTCCACAGTTCCCCAATAGCTGTCCCTTAACCCTCCAAGATCCCCCCACAGTTCCCCAATAGCTGGCCCTCAACCCTCCAAAATCCCCCCCACAGTTCCCCAATAGCTGCTCCCTCAACCCTCCAAGATCCCCCCACAGTTCCCCAATAGCTGCTCCCTCAACCCTCCAAGATCCCCCCCACAGTTCCCCAATAGCTGTCCCTCAACGCTCCAAGATCCCCCCCACAGTTCCCCAATAGCTGTCCCTCGACCCTCCAATATCTCCCCCACAGTTCCCCAATAGCTGCTCCATCAACCCTCCAAGATCCCCCCCACAGTTCCCCAATAGCTGCTCCCTCAACCCTCCAAAATCCCCCCCAGGAAGAAAAATAAAATAAAAAATACAATTAATTCCATTCTCCACCCCCCCCCAAGAACCCCCCCAATGCACCAACAACCAAGAGAATGGACTAAAGAGAATAAAAAGAAAAGACAGAACAGCAAACAATGAAACAAAATAATACATTTAAAACAAAGGACATCAAGGAAAATCAACTGAAATCATAACAGCAATGCCAACTGTATATGTTTGTGTGCATGTCTGGCACTATTACATGTATGTGTGTGTTCTTGTATGTGTTTATTTGAATGAGAGTGTGTGTACAGTATATGCATGTGTACAAACACCTGCACGGCGTCAGCCTCAGGTAAACCGGCATTAGCTGTAAAAACACTGCCACTCAGAGTCATTCAAATGTACTTTTTAATTATGGACTTGGTCATTGTTAGCTAGCTAAAATAAAGTGGTCGAGTTATTTATTATGGCTTTATTTGGGGGGGGGGGGGGGGTATAATTTAGTCGTTTTGTATGGCTAGTGTAACGGCTGTCTTCTGAAATGAACCAAGGCGCAGCAGGTATGTGAATACTCATTTTTTAATTACCCAACAAAAGGAGTAAAGCATCCACAGGAAACAATAAACATGACAGCAGCAACAGTTTGCAGGCTAAAAAACACTGTGCAAAACAACCACCCACAAACCCCAGTGACAAACAACTCCTACATATATGACTCCCAATCAGAAACAACGATTCCCAGCTGTTCCTGATCAGGAGCAACAAGACACACACCAGACTGTCACGTCCTGACCCCCAAACTACTACACCAGCTCCATCTGCTGGTCAGGACGTGACAGCACCCCCCCCTCAAGGTGCAGACCCCGGAATGCACCTAACCACAAAAAAAAAAAAACAACAAACAAAATCCCCAACAAAACCCATAAACAGTAACCCTAAACAATAAGGGAGGGAAGGGAGGGTGGCTGCCGTCAACGACGGCACTGTGCTACACCCTCCCTCCCCAACCCACCTATCCTGGAGGCGGCTCAGGCTCTGGCCGTTCCAGGCAGTCGGGCCACTCTGGCAGCTCGGGACAGTCGGGGCAGTCTGGCAGCTCGGGACAGTCGGGGCAGTCTGGCAGCTCGGGACAGTCTGGCAGTTCAGCGCAGTCTGGCCACTCCGGCAGTTCAGCGCAGTCTGGCCACTCCGGCAGTTCAGCGCAGTCTGGCCACTCCGGCAGTTCAGCGCAGTCTGGGCACTCCGGCAGTTCAGCGCAGTCTGGGCACTCCGGCAGTTCAGCGCAGTCTGGGCACTCCGGCAGTTCAGCGCAGTCTGGCCACTCCGGCAGTTCAGCGCAGTCTGGCCTCTCCGGCAGTTCAGCGCAGTCTGGCCACTCTGGCGACTGTTGACTGGCGGGCAGCTCTGGCGACTGTTGACTGGCGGGCAGCTCTGGCGACTGTTGACTGGCGAGGCTGGGTTCACGCACTTGAAGCCTGGTGCGTGGTGCTGGTACTGGGCGTACCAGATTGTGAACACGCACCTCCATGCTAGTGCGGGGAGCTGGCCTGGGGCTCCATTCTTGCCCCGCAAAACTCCCCTTGTGCCCCCCCCTAAAAAATTATTGGGGGTGCCTCTCGGTCTCCCTTACCTCGCCAGCCTTCTTCCGCTGCTTGGTCCTGTGTTGGTGGGTGGTTCTGTAACGGCTGTCTTCTGAAATGAACCAAGGCGCAGCAGGTATGTGAATACTCATTTTTTTAATTACCCAACAAAAGGAGTAAAGCATCCACAGGAAACAATAAACATGACAGCAGCAACAGTTTGCAGGCTAAAAAACACTGTGCAAAACAACCACCCACAAACCCCAGTGACAAACAACTCCTACATATATGACTCCCAATCAGGAACAACGATTCCCAGCTGTTCCTGATCAGGAGCCATAAGACACACACAAGACTGTCACGTCCTGACCCCCAAACTACTACACCAGCTCCATCTGCTGGTCAGGACGTGACAGCTAGGCTTCGTTGTGTTGACTGTGATGTGTTTTGTCTGTGGGTAATAGCAGTGAGGTGGAAAATACTTCAACACTGAACAAAACTATAAATGCAACATGTAAAGATTTGATTCCATGTTTCATGGTCAAACATTGTTTTCCCAGAAATGTTGCATACGCACAAAAGCCTTTATTTCTCTCAGATTTTGGTCCAAAAAAATTGTTCACATCCCTGTCAGTGAGCATTTCTCCTTTGCCGTGATAATCCACTTTACAGGTGTGGCATAACAAGATGCTGATTAAACAGCATGATCATTACACAGGAGCACCTTGTGCTGGGGGCACACAATGCCACAGATGTCTCAAGTTTTGAGGGAGTGTGCAATTGGCATGCAGACTGCAGGAATGTCGACCAGAGCTGTTGGCAGAGAACTGAGCAGCCCAAGACCTCCACATCTGGCTTCTTCACCTGCGGTATTGTCGAAGGAGGGGTGGAGAAAAATTAATTCTGATTGGCTGGGCCTGGCTCCCCAGTGGCTGGGCCTGGCTCCCCAGTGGCTGGGCCTGGCTCCCCAGTGGCTGGGCCTGGCTCCCCAGTGGGTGGGCCTGGCCCCCCAGTGGCTGGGCCTGGCTCCCCAGTGGGTGGGCCTGGCTCCCCAGTGGGTGGGCCTGGCTCCCCAGTGGGTAGGCCTATGCCCTTCCAGGCTCACTCATGGCTGTACCCCTGCCCAATCAACTGAAATCCATAGATTAGGGCCATATGAATTACTGATTTCCTTATATGAACTGTAACTCAATAAAATCTTTGAAATGGTGGCGTTTATATTTTTGTTCAGTATAACTACACGGTGGAGTAATTGTGTTCATGCTCAGAGAAACCACAAGGGGGAAACTGGTGCTCACTGTCAGCCTGGGCATCATTTGCACCTTGTCAGGCAATCTGCCACATTGGCCTACCTGGTTGAGACCTGCTACACAGGCCATAGTGTCAATCACAAGGTGTGGAAAGAAATCTATAGGAGTTTATCAATAGGAGTGTGAGGGTTCCGGTTGTGAGGGTTCTGGTTCTGAGGGTTGCGGTTGTTAGGGTTCTCGTTGTGAGGGTTCCGGTTGTTAGGGTTCCGGTTGTGAGGGTTCCGGTTGTTAGGGTTCCGGTTCTGAGGTTTCCGGTTCTGAGGGTTCCGCTTGTGAGGGTTCCGGTTGTGAGGGTTCCGGTTGTGAGGGTTCCGGTTGTGAGGGTTCCGGTTGTTAGGGTTCCGGTTGTGAGGGTTCCGGTTGTGAGGGTTCCGGTTGTTAGGGTTCCGGTTGTTAGGGTTCCGGTTGTGAGGGTTCCGGTTCTGAGGGTTCCGGTTCTGAGGGTTCCGGTTCTGAGGGTTCCGGTTGTTAGGGTTCCGGTTCTGAGGGTGTTGAGTGTGAGAGCAGAGTCCCTCTCCTCCTATCTTCTCTCCTCTCCTCTCCTCTCCTCTCCACTGCCCTCCTCTCCTCTCCCCTCTCCTCTCCGCTCATCTCCTCTGTCCTCCTCTCCCCTCCCCTCCCCTCCTCCTCTCTCCCCTCCCCTCCTCCTCCTCCTCTTCTGTCCTCTCCTCTCCTCTGCCCTCCTCTCTTCTCTCCTCCGCCCTCCTCCATCACCCTCACTCTATCCTGACCTGCTAGTTACTGAGTCACAACTTCTCTTACTGAGTCACTCTTCTCTCCCCTCCCCTCCTCCTCTTCTGTCCTCTCCTCTACCCTCCACTCCTCCTCTCTCCTCTACCCCCCCCCCCCCCCTCATATTCTCTCTTCTTCTTCTCCTTGCAAATACAGGACATACAGGTAACTGCCAAAATAAAGGAAACACCAGCAGAAAGTGTGTTAATAAGGTATTGGGCCATCACCAGCCAGAACAGCTTCAATGTACCTTGGTATAGATTCTACAAGTGTTTGTAACTCTATTGGAGGGATGAGACATCATTCTTCCTCCAGATATTCCATCATTTGGTGTTTTGTTGATGGTGGTGGAAACCGCTGTCTCAGGTACCACTCCTGAATCTCCCATAAGTGTTGAACTGGGTCCTTTTAAAAAATATTTGTTTTTATTTTTTACCCCTTTTTCTCCCCCAATTTCCTGGTTTCCAATTGTTACAATCTTGTCTCATCGCTGCAACTCTCGTATGGTCACTCTGACAGAGCTCTAGAGTTCCTCTGTGGAGATGGGAGAACCTTCCAGGACAACCATCTCTGCAGCACTCCACCAATCAGGCCTTTATGGTAGAGTGGCCAGTGGCCAGAGGAAAGCAACTCATCAGTAAAAGATATGACAGTCCGCTTGGAGTTTGCCAAAAGGCACCTAAAGGACTCTCAGACCATGAGAAACATGATTCTCTGGTCTGATGGAACCAAGATTGAACTCTGTGGCCTGAATGCCAAGTGTCACGTCTGGAGGAAACCTGGCATTGTCTCTACGGTGACGCATGGTGATGGCTGCACCATGCTGTGGGGATTTCATTCAGCGGCAGGGACTGGGAGACTAGTCAGCATTGAGGGAAAGATGAACGGAGCAAAGTGCAGAGAGATCCTTGATAAAAACCTGCTCCAGAGAGCTCAGGACCTCAGACTGGGGTGAAGATTCACCTTCCAACAGGACAACGACCCTAAGCACACAGCCAAGACAACACAGGAGTGGCTTCGAGACAAGTCTCTGAATGTCCTTGAGTGGCCCAGCCAGAGCCCAGACTTGACCCTGATCAAACATCTCTGGAGAGACCTGAAAATAGCTGTGCAGCGACACTCCCCATCCGACCTGACAGAGCTTGAGAGGATCTGCAGAGAAGAATGGGAGATACTCCCCAAATACAGGTGTGCCAAGCTTGTAGCATCATAACCAGGAAGACTCGAGGCTGTAATTGCTGCCAAAGGTGCTTCGACAAAGTACTGAGTGAAGGGTCTGAATACTTACGTAGTACATGTGATATTTCAGTTTTTTCTTTTTAATACATTTGCAAATTTCCTAAACCTGTTTTTGCTTTGTCATTAGTATTGTGATGTCATTATGGGGTATTGTGATGTCATTACGGGGTATTGTGATGTCATTATGGGGTATTGTGATGTCATTATGGGGTATTGTGATGTCATTACGGGGTATTGTGATGTCATTACGGGGTATTGTGATGTCATTATGGGGTATTGTGATGTCATTACGGGGTATTGTGATGTCATTACGGGGTATTGTGATGTCATTACGGGGTATTGTGATGTCATTACGGGGTATTGTGATGTCATTATGGGGTATTGTTGGAAGATTGATGAGGGGAAAACATTTTTTTTTAATCCATTTTAGGACAAGGCTGTAACGTAACAAAATTGGGAAAAAGTCAAGGCGTCTGAATACTTTCCGAATGCACAACCAAGCAGCTTTTACAACACAGCAGCTTTTACAACACAGCAGCTTTTACAACACAGCAGCTTTTACAACACAGCAGCTTTTACAACACAGCAGCTTTTACAATGGGGGTCAATGGGAAAGAACGTTGGTTTCCCCCAATTTGTGGGCGAGGAGAAGTCCTTATTAGGTGAACATGGACTGGCAGTATAAAGTGAGGGTGAGCAGCTTACTAATGGAGGATAAACAGAGGGAAGGATGGAAAAGAGAGAGGAGCAGCTATGTTTTCACTCTCACCTAAAGAAGCGGGGTGAACAGAGCTTTAACAGGGCTGTAGCAGGGCTGCGGGTGAAGATGGGATGGGATTAGCTCTAAGCCTGCTCTCGGCAGATGCTCCGGCTTCTTCGGGCTCATCTCAGTTTAGCGCGGAAAGCTCCTAACTCTATAGAGAGGCTGGACGAAGAGGCTTATTCTGTTACAAATTAAGCCAAATGGGGGGTGTCAGGCCTAATGCCAGCGCTGTAGCACACAGCAGCAGGTGGTGACACTCATAGAAACACTAATCTAAATCACAGCACACACTTCCTGCTTTTACTTCCTGCTTTTACTTCCTGCTTCGCTCCTATGGGTCCACTCACAATGGTCCACCCATTATGACATCATTGACTTGAATGGGGAGGCCTGTTCTAAAAACTAAAGGATTAAATCTATTTTTTTTTAATCATCAGTTGCATACAAGGTCCAACAGAAACTTGATATTCACTCTAACCAGAGAGAGATTCACATACTGTTGGCACCACACACACAGAGAGAGAGAGAGAGAGAGAGAGAGAGAGAGAGAGAGATTTACATTTTTTTCCCGACACTGTACATTAGTATTCAATATCATGGTAAACCTAGACGGTCATTTTCCATTAAGAAACATTCTGTAAATTGCTTTAACTCTTTTAAAAGTATTGTTTTTTTGGTAGTGGAAGAAGTTTGAAACGTTTTACTTAAGCGAAGCCGTTAAATATAGTCAAAGTTAAATTGAGTAAAATCATTGGTCTGATTACTTTGATAGACTACTATATAAACATTATCACTTAGGATTGAAGGGCAGTTAGATCACAAATCAGGAAAAACGACACTCTGACTACTACACTTTACCACTCTCCTTACTCACTAGTGTAAAGTACTTATGTTAAAATACTTTAAAGTAATACTTATGTCGTTTTTTGGGGGTATGTGTACTTTACTTTTTATATATATTTTTTTACAACTTTTACTTCACTACATTCCTAAAGAAAATATTGTACTTTTTACCTCCGTACATTTTCCCTGACAACCAAAAGTACTCGTTACATTTTGAATGCTGAGCAGGACAAGAAAACTGTGAAATTCACGCGCTTATCAAGAGAACACTTGGTCATCCCTACTGCCTCTGATCTGGAGGACTCACTAAACACAAATGCATCATTTGTAAATTATGTTTGAGTGTTACCCCTGGCTATCCGTACATTTTAAAACAAGAAAATGGTGGCGTCTGCTTTGTTTAATATAAGGAATTTTTAATTATTTTTATTTCACTAGGCAAGTCAGTTAAGAACAAATTGTTATTTATAACAACGGCCTACCGGGGAACAGTGGGTTAACTGCCAGGTGTCTCCCATCTCCGCTCACCTGTGTTTCTGCTTGTCTCCACCCCCCACCAGGTGTCTTCCATCTCCCCTCACCTGTGTTTCTGCTTGTCTCCACCCCCCACCAGGTGTCTTCCATCTCCCTTCACCTGTGTTTCTGCTTGTCTCCACCCCCCACCAGGTGTCTTCCATCTCCCTTCACCTGTGTTTCTGCTTGTATCCACCCCCCACCAGGTGTCTTCCATCTCCCCTCACCTGTGTTTCTGCCTGTCTCCACCCCCCACCAGGTGTCTTCCATCTCCCTTCACCTGTGTTTCTGCCTGTATCCACCCCCCACCAGGTGTCTTCCATCTCCCTTCACCTGTGTTTCTGCTTGTATCCACCCCCCACCAGGTGTCTTCCATCTCCCCTCACCTGTGTTTCTGCCTGTCTCCACCCCCCACCAGGTGTCTTCCATCTCCCTTCACCTGTGTTTCTGCCTGTCTCCACCCCCCACCAGGTGTCTTCCATCTCCCTTCACCTGTGTTTCTGCTTGTCTCCACCCCCCACCAGGTGTCTTCCATCTCCCCTCACCTGTGTTTCTGCTTGTCTCCACCCCCCACCAGGTGTCTTCCATCTCCCTTCACCTGTGTTTCTGCTTGTATCCACCCCCCACCAGGTGTCTTCCATCTCCCCTCACCTGTGTTTCTGCCTGTCTCCACCCCCCACCAGGTGTCTCCCATCTCCCCTCACCTGTGTTTCTGCCTGTCTCCACCCCCCACCAGGTGTCTCCCATCTCCGCTCACCTGTGTTTCTGTTTGTCTCCACCCCCCACCAGGTGTCTCCCATCTCTGCTCACCTGTGTTTCTGCCTGTCTCCACCCCCCACCAGGTGTCTTCCATCTCCCCTCACCTGTGTTTCTGCCTGTCTCCACCCCCCACCAGGTGTCTTCCATCTCCCTTCACCTGTGTTTCTGCTTGTATCCACCCCCCACCAGGTGTCTTCCATCTCCCCTCACCTGTGTTTCTGCTTGTCTCCACCCCCCACCAGGTGTCTTCCATCTCCCTTCACCTGTGTTTCTGCTTGTATCCACCCCCCACCAGGTGTCTCCCATCTCCCCTCACCTGTGTTTCTGTTTGTCTCCACCCCCCACCAGGTCTCTCCCATCTCTGCTCACCTGTGTTTCTGCCTGTCTCCACCCCCCACCAGGTGTCTTCCATCTCCCCTCACCTGTGTTTCTGCCTGTCTCCACCCCCCACCAGGTGTCTTCCATCTCCCTTCACCTGTGTTTCTGCCTGTCTCCACCCCCCACCAGGTGTCTCCCATCTCTGCTCACCTGTGTTTCTGCCTGTCTCCACCCCCCACCAGGTGTATTCCATCTCCCTTCACCTGTGTTTCTGCTTGTATCCACCCCCCACCAGGTGTCTTCCATCTCCCCTCACCTGTGTTTCTGCTTGTCTCCACCCCCCACCAGGTATCTCCATCTCCCCTCATGATTCCTGTGTTTTCTGTTTGTCTGTTGCCAGTTCGTCTCATCCCTTCAAGTCCTACCAGTGTGTTCCCGTGGTTCCCGTGCGCTGGGTCCTGAATCTGGTCCTGCCCTCCGTCCTGTTCCTGTCCTGAATCTGGTCCTGCCCTCCGTCCTGTTCCTGTCCTGAATCTGGTCCTGCCCTCCGTCCTGTTCCTGTCCTGAATCTGATCCTGCCCTCCGTCCTGTTCCTGTCCTGAATCTGGTCCTGGCTGCCGTCCTGTATCTGCTTTAACTCTGATTTGGATTACGACCTTTCGCCTGCCCCATGAACTTTAATGAACTCTGAGACTCGTACTGTCCGCTTCCTGTGTCTGCACCTGGGTCTTAGCCTGAGCCCTGATAGGATGAGAGAATGCCAAGAGTGTGCAAAGCTGTTATCAAGGCAAAGAGTGGCTACTTTGAAGAATTTAAAATATAAAATCGATTTTTATTTATTTAATACTTTTGTTGGTTACTACATGATTCCATATGTGTTATTTCGTAGTTTTGATGTCTTCAATATTATTCTACAATGTAGAAAATAGAGAAACACCCTTGAATGAGTAGGTGTGTCCAAGCTTTGGACTGGTACTGTGTATATATGTACTGGTACTGGTACACGTACTGTGTATGGGATGGGATGTATAGACATTATGAACAGTATGTGGATAGTGTATATATATATATATATATATATATATATATATATATATATATAGTATATCTGTAGAATACATAGAATAGTGTATATATGTGATGGGATATATAGACATTGAGGATAGTATGTATATGTATATGGGATATATAGACATGACCATGTGGATAGTATATCTGTAGGATAGAATAGTATATATGGGACGTATAGACATTCAGGATAGTATGTACTGTATATGTGATGGGATATATAGACATAACCATGTGGATAGTATATCTGTAGGATAGAATAGTATATATGGGATGTATAGACATTGAGGATAGTATGTATATGGGATGTATAGAAATGACAGTATATGGACAGTATATCTGTAGAATAAGTAGGATAGTATAGATACAGCAGTAGTTATATAGGATGAACCAGGACGTAGACTACAGTATATACATATGAAGTGGACAGCAGTAGTTATATAGGATGAACCAGGACGTAGAATACAGTATATACATATGAAGTGGACAGTAGTAGTTATATAGGATGAACCAGGACGTAGACTACAGTATATACATATGAAGTGGACAGTAGTAGTTATATAGGATGAACCAGGACGTAGAATACAGTATATACATATGAAGTAGACAGCAGTAGTTATATAGGATGAACCAGGACGTAGAATACAGTATATACATATGAAGTAGACAGCAGTAGTTATATAGGATGAACCATGACTAGAATACAGTATATACATATGAAGTGGACAGCAGTAGTTATATAGGATGAACCATGACTAGAATACAGTATATACATATGAAGTGGACAGTAGTAGTTATATAGAATACAGTATATACATATGAATGGGTTAAAACAGTATCTAAACATTAAAGTGACATTTCACGGGACATGTAAATTTACAATCATCGTACTCTCTCTCCCTCCGTGTAAAAAATATACTACTGCAACCAGAGATCTCAATATTTAATTTTTAATTTTTATTTATTTCACCTTTATTTAACCAGGTAGGCAAGTTGAGAACAAGTTCTCATTTACAACTGCGACCTGGCCAAGATAAAGCAAAGCAGTTCGACAACATACAACAACACAGAGTTACACATGGAGTAAAACAAACATACAGTCAATAATACAGTAGAAAAATAAGTCTATATACAATGTGAGCAAATGAGGTGAGATAAGGGAGGTAAAGGCAATAAAAAGGCCATGGTGGCAAAGTAAATAAAATATAGCAAGTAAAACACTGGAATGGTAGATTTGTAGTGGAAGAAAGTGCAAAGTAGAAATAGAAATAATGGGGTGCAAAGGAGCAAAATAAATAAATACAGTAGGGGAGGAGGTAGTTGTTTGGGCTAAATTATAGATGGGCTATGTACAGGTGCAGTA
>NC_138316.1:54807500-54852500 GCF_965601325.2 Salmo salar | reverse complement strand
TAGTTGATCTGTCTGATGGGGGGGGGGGGTTAATAACAATATCTAGATGATCTGTCTGATGGGGGGGGGGGATTAATAACAATATCTAGTTGATCTGTCTGGGGGGGGGGGTTAATAACAATATCTAGTTGATCTGTCTGATGGGGGGGGGGGTTAATAACAATATCTAGTTGATCTGTCTGGGGGGGGGGGTTAATAACAATATCTAGTTGATCTGTCTGATGGGGGGGGGGGTAATAACAATATCTAGTTGATCTGTCTGGGGGGGGGGGTTAATAACAATATCTAGTTGATCTGTCTGATGGGGGGGGGGGTTAATAACAATATCTAGTTGATCTGTCTGATTGGGGGGGGGGGTTAATAACAATATCTAGTTGATCTGTCTGATGGGGGGGGGGGTTAATAACAATATCTAGTTGATCTGTCTGATGGGGGGGGGTTAATAACAATATCTAGTTGATCTGTCTGATGGGGGGGGGTTAATAACAATATCTAGTTGATCTGTCTGATGGGGGGGGGTAATAACAATATCTAGTTGATCTGTCTGATGGGGGGGGGGTTAATAACAATATCTAGTTGATCTGTCTGGGGGGGGGGTTAATAACAATATCTAGTTGATCTGTCTGATGGGGGGGGGGGGTTAATAACAATATCTAGTTGATCTGTCTGATGGGGGGGGGGTTAATAACAATATCTAGTTGATCTGTCTGATGGGGGGGGGGTTAATAACAATATCTAGTTGATCTGTCTGATGGGGGGGGGGGTTAATAACAATATCTAGTTGATCTGTCTGATGGGGGGGGGGGGTTAATAACAATATCTAGTTGATCTGTCTGATGGGGGGGGGGTTAATAACAATATCTAGTTGATCTGTCTGATGGGGGGGGGGTTAATAACAATATCTAGTTGATCTGTCTGATGGGGGGGGGGTTAATAACAATATCTAGTTGATCTGTCTGATGGGGGGGGGGGTTAATAACAATATCTAGTTGATCTGTCTGATGGGGGGGGGTTAATAACAATATCTAGTTGATCTGTCTGATGGGGGGGGGGGTTAATAACAATATCTAGTTGATCTGTCTGATGGGGGGGGGGTTAATAACAATATCTAGTTGATCTGTCTGATGGGGGGGGGTTAATAACAATATCTAGTTGATCTGTCTGATGGGGGGGGGGTTAATAACAATATCTAGTTGATCTGTCTGGGGGGGGGGGTTAATAACAATATCTAGTTGATCTGTCTGATGGGGGGGGGGGTTAATAACAATATCTAGTTGATCTGTCTGATGGGGGGGGGGTTAATAACAATATCTAGTTGATCTGTCTGATGGGGGGGGGGGTTAATAACAATATCTAGTTGATCTGTCTGATGGGGGGGGGGGGTTAATAACAATATCTAGTTGATCTGTCTGATGGGGGGGGGGGTTAATAACAATATCTAGTTGATCTGTCTGATGGGGGGGGGGGGTTAATAACAATATCTAGTTGATCTGTCTGATGGGGGGGGGGTTAATAACAATATCTAGTTGATCTGTCTGATGGGGGGGGGGGGTTAATAACAATATCTAGTTGATCTGTCTGATGGGGGGGGGGTTAATAACAATATCTAGTTGATCTGTCTGATGGGGGGGGGGTAATAACAATATCTAGTTGATCTGTCTGATGGGGGGGGGTTAATAACAATATCTAGTTGATCTGTCTGATGGGGGGGGGGGGTTAATAACAATATCTAGTTGATCTGTCTGATGGGGGGGGGGGTTAATAACAATATCTAGTTGATCTGTCTGATGGGGGGGGGGGTTAATAACAATATCTAGTTGATCTGTCTGATGGGGGGGGGGTAATAACAATATCTAGTTGATCTGTCTGATGGGGGGGGGGTTAATAACAATATCTAGTTGATCTGTCTGATGGGGGGGGGTTAATAACAATATCTAGTTGATCTGTCTGATGGGGGGGGGGGTTAATAACAATATCTAGTTGATCTGTCTGATGGGGGGGGGGGTTAATAACAATATCTAGTTGATCTGTCTGATGGGGGGGGGGGTTAATAACAATATCTAGTTGATCTGTCTGATGGGGGGGGGGGTTAATAACAATATCTAGTTGATCTGTCTGATGGGGGGGGGGGTTAATAACAATATCTAGTTGATCTGTCTGATGGGGGGGGGGGTTAATAACAATATCTAGTTGATCTGTCTGATGGGGGGGGGGTTAATAACAATATCTAGTTGATCTGTCTGATGGGGGGGGGGTAATAACAATATCTAGTTGATCTGTCTGATGGGGGGGGGGTAATAACAATATCTAGTTGATCTGTCTGATGGGGGGGGGGTTAATAACAATATCTAGTTGATCTGTCTGATGGGGGGGGGGTTAATAACAATATCTAGTTGATCTGTCTGATGGGGGGGGGGGTTAATAACAATATCTAGTTGATCTGTCTGATGGGGGGGGGGGTTAATAACAATATCTAGTTGATCTGTCTGATGGGGGGGGGGGGTTAATAACAATATCTAGTTGATCTGTCTGATGGGGGGGGGGGGTTAATAACAATATCTAGTTGATCTGTCTGATGGGGGGGGGGGTTAATAACAATATCTAGTTGATCTGTCTGATGGGGGGGGGGGTTAATAACAATATCTAGTTGATCTGTCTGATGGGGGGGGGGGTTAATAACAATATCTAGTTGATCTGTCTGATGGGGGGGGGGTTAATAACAATATCTAGTTGATCTGTCTGATGGGGGGGGGGTTAATAACAATATCTAGTTGATCTGTCTGATGGGGGGGGGTTAATAACAATATCTAGTTGATCTGTCTGATGGGGGGGGGGGTTAATAACAATATCTAGTTGATCTGTCTGATGGGGGGGGGGGTTAATAACAATATCTAGTTGATCTGTCTGATGGGGGGGGGGGTTAATAACAATATCTAGTTGATCTGTCTGATGGGGGGGGGGGTTAATAACAATATCTAGTTGATCTGTCTGATGGGGGGGGGGGTTAATAACAATATCTAGTTGATCTGTCTGATGGGGGGGGGGGGTTAATAACAATATCTAGTTGATCTGTCTGATGGGGGGGGGGGTTAATAACAATATCTAGTTGATCTGTCTGATGGGGGGGGGGGGTTAATAACAATATCTAGTTGATCTGTCTGATGGGGGGGGGGGTTAATAACAATATCTAGTTGATCTGTCTGATGGGGGGGGGGTTAATAACAATATCTAGTTGATCTGTCTGATGGGGGGGGGGGTTAATAACAATATCTAGTTGATCTGTCTGATGGGGGGGGGGGTTAATAACAATATCTAGTTGATCTGTCTGATGGGGGGGGGTTAATAACAATATCTAGTTGATCTGTCTGATGGGGGGGGGGGTTAATAACAATATCTAGTTGATCTGTCTGATGGGGGGGGGGGTTAATAACAATATCTAGTTGATCTGTCTGATGGGGGGGGGGTTAATAACAATATCTAGTTGATCTGTCTGATGGGGGGGGGTTAATAACAATATCTAGTTGATCTGTCTGATGGGGGGGGGTTAATAACAATATCTAGTTGATCTGTCTGATGGGGGGGGGGGTTAATAACAATATCTAGTTGATCTGTCTGATGGGGGGGGGGGTTAATAACAATATCTAGTTGATCTGTCTGATGGGGGGGGGGTTAATAACAATATCTAGTTGATCTGTCTGATGGGGGGGGGGGTTAATAACAATATCTAGTTGATCTGTCTGATGGGGGGGGGGGGTTAATAACAATATCTAGTTGATCTGTCTGATGGGGGGGGGGGGTTAATAACAATATCTAGTTGATCTGTCTGATGGGGGGGGGGGTTAATAACAATATCTAGTTGATCTGTCTGATGGGGGGGGGTATAACAATATCTAGTTGATCTGTCTGGGGGGGGGGTAATAACAATATCTAGTTGATCTGTCTGATGGGGGGGGGGGTTAATAACAATATCTAGTTGATCTGTCTGATGGGGGGGGGGTTAATAACAATATCTAGTTGATCTGTCTGATGGGGGGGGGGGGTTAATAACAATATCTAGTTGATCTGTCTGATGGGGGGGGGGGGTTAATAACAATATCTAGTTGATCTGTCTGATGGGGGGGGGGTAATAACAATATCTAGTTGATCTGTCTGATGGGGGGGGGGGGTTAATAACAATATCTAGTTGATCTGTCTGATGGGGGGGGGGGTTAATAACAATATCTAGTTGATCTGTCTGATGGGGGGGGGGTTAATAACAATATCTAGTTGATCTGTCTGATGGGGGGGGGGGGTTAATAACAATATCTAGTTGATCTGTCTGATGGGGGGGGGTAATAACAATATCTAGTTGATCTGTCTGATGGGGGGGGGGTAATAACAATATCTAGTTGATCTGTCTGATGGGGGGGGGGTTAATAACAATATCTAGTTGATCTGTCTGATGGGGGGGGGGTTAATAACAATATCTAGTTGATCTGTCTGATGGGGGGGGGGTTAATAACAATATCTAGTTGATCTGTCTGATGGGGGGGGGGTTAATAACAATATCTAGTTGATCTGTCTGATGGGGGGGGGGGTTAATAACAATATCTAGTTGATCTGTCTGATGGGGGGGGGGTTAATAACAATATCTAGTTGATCTGTCTGATGGGGGGGGGGTTAATAACAATATCTAGTTGATCTGTCTGATGGGGGGGGGGTTAATAACAATATCTAGTTGATCTGTCTGATGGGGGGGGGGTAATAACAATATCTAGTTGATCTGTCTGATGGGGGGGGGGGTTAATAACAATATCTAGTTGATCTGTCTGATGGGGGGGGGTTAATAACAATATCTAGTTGATCTGTCTGATGGGGGGGGGGTTAATAACAATATCTAGTTGATCTGTCTGATGGGGGGGGGGTTAATAACAATATCTAGTTGATCTGTCTGATGGGGGGGGGGGTTAATAACAATATCTAGTTGATCTGTCTGATGGGGGGGGGGTTAATAACAATATCTAGTTGATCTGTCTGATGGGGGGGGGGTTAATAACAATATCTAGTTGATCTGTCTGATGGGGGGGGGGTTAATAACAATATCTAGTTGATCTGTCTGATGGGGGGGGGGGTTAATAACAATATCTAGTTGATCTGTCTGATGGGGGGGGGGGTTAATAACAATATCTAGTTGATCTGTCTGATGGGGGGGGGGTTAATAACAATATCTAGTTGATCTGTCTGATGGGGGGGGGGTTAATAACAATATCTAGTTGATCTGTCTGATGGGGGGGGGGTTAATAACAATATCTAGTTGATCTGTCTGATGGGGGGGGGGTTAATAACAATATCTAGTTGATCTGTCTGATGGGGGGGGGGGTTAATAACAATATCTAGTTGATCTGTCTGATGGGGGGGGGGGTTAATAACAATATCTAGTTGATCTGTCTGATGGGGGGGGGGGTTAATAACAATATCTAGTTGATCTGTCTGATGGGGGGGGGGGGTAATAACAATATCTAGTTGATCTGTCTGATGGGGGGGGGGTTAATAACAATATCTAGTTGATCTGTCTGGGGGGGGGGGGTTAATAACAATATCTAGTTGATCTGTCTGATGGGGGGGGGGGTAATAACAATATCTAGTTGATCTGTCTGATGGGGGGGGGGTTAATAACAATATCTAGTTGATCTGTCTGATGGGGGGGGGGTAATAACAATATCTAGTTGATCTGTCTGATGGGGGGGGGGTTAATAACAATATCTAGTTGATCTGTCTGATGGGGGGGGGGGTAATAACAATATCTAGTTGATCTGTCTGATGGGGGGGGGGGTAATAACAATATCTAGTTGATCTGTCTGATGGGGGGGGGGTAATAACAATATCTAGTTGATCTGTCTGATGGGGGGGGGTTAATAACAATATCTAGTTGATCTGTCTGATGGGGGGGGGGGTAATAACAATATCTAGTTGATCTGTCTGATGGGGGGGGTTAATAACAATATCTAGTTGATCTGTCTGATGGGGGGGTTAATAACAATATCTAGTTGATCTGTCTGATGGGGGGGGGTTAATAACAATATCTAGTTGATCTGTCTGGGGGGGGGGGTTAATAACAATATCTAGTTGATCTGTCTGATGGGGGGGGGGGTTAATAACAATATCTAGTTGATCTGTCTGATGGGGGGGGGGTTAATAACAATATCTAGTTGATCTGTCTGATGGGGGGGGGGGGTTAATAACAATATCTAGTTGATCTGTCTGATGGGGGGGGGGGGTTAATAACAATATCTAGTTGATCTGTCTGGGGGGGGGGTTAATAACAATATCTAGTTGATCTGTCTGATGGGGGGGGGTTAATAACAATATCTAGTTGATCTGTCTGATGGGGGGGGGGGGTTAATAACAATATCTAGTTGATCTGTCTGATGGGGGGGGGGGTTAATAACAATATCTAGTTGATCTGTCTGATGGGGGGGGGGGTTAATAACAATATCTAGTTGATCTGTCTGATGGGGGGGGGGTTAATAACAATATCTAGTTGATCTGTCTGATGGGGGGGGTTAATAACAATATCTAGTTGATCTGTCTGATGGGGGGGGGGTTAATAACAATATCTAGTTGATCTGTCTGATGGGGGGGGGGTTAATAACAATATCTAGTATGATCTGTCTGATGGGGGGGGGTTAATAACAATATCTAGTTGATCTGTCTGATGGGGGGGGGGTTAATAACAATATCTAGTTGATCTGTCTGATGGGGGGGGGGTTAATAACAATATCTAGATGATCTGTCTGATGGGGGGGGGGGTTAATAACAATATCTAGTTGATCTGTCTGATGGGGGGGGTTAATAACAATATCTAGTTGATCTGTCTGATGGGGGGGGGGTTAATAACAATATCTAGTTGATCTGTCTGATGGGGGGGGGGTTAATAACAATATCTAGTTGATCTGTCTGATGGGGGGGGGGTTAATAACAATATCTAGTTGATCTGTCTGATGGGGGGGGGGTTAATAACAATATCTAGTTGATCTGTCTGATGGGGGGGGGTTAATAACAATATCTAGTTGATCTGTCTGATGGGGGGGGGGTTAATAACAATATCTAGTTGATCTGTCTGATGGGGGGGGGGGTTAATAACAATATCTAGTTGATCTGTCTGATGGGGGGGGGGTTAATAACAATATCTAGTTGATCTGTCTGATGGGGGGGGGGTTAATAACAATATCTAGTTGATCTGTCTGATGGGGGGGGGTTAATAACAATATCTAGTTGATCTGTCTGATGGGGGGGGGGGTTAAATAACAATATCTAGTTGATCTGTCTGATGGGGGGGGGGTTAATAACAATATCTAGTTGATCTGTCTGATGGGGGGGGGGGTTAATAACAATATCTAGTTGATCTGTCTGATGGGGGGGGGGTTAATAACAATATCTAGTTGATCTGTCTGATGGGGGGGGGGGTTAATAACAATATCTAGTTGATCTGTCTGATGGGGGGGGGGGTAATAACAATATCTAGTTGATCTGTCTGATGGGGGGGGTTAATAACAATATCTAGTTGATCTGTCTGATGGGGGGGGGGTTAATAACAATATCTAGTTGATCTGTCTGATGGGGGGGGGGTTAATAACAATATCTAGTTGATCTGTCTGATGGGGGGGGGGGGTAATAACAATATCTAGTTGATCTGTCTGATGGGGGGGGGTTAATAACAATATCTAGTTGATCTGTCTGATGGGGGGGGGGTTAATAACAATATCTAGTTGATCTGTCTGATGGGGGGGGGGGTTAATAACAATATCTAGTTGATCTGTCTGGGGGGGGGGGTTAATAACAATATCTAGTTGATCTGTCTGATGGGGGGGGGGTTAATAACAATATCTAGTTGATCTGTCTGATGGGGGGGGGGTTAATAACAATATCTAGTTGATCTGTCTGATGGGGGGGGGGGTTAATAACAATATCTAGTTGATCTGTCTGATGGGGGGGGGGGTAATAACAATATCTAGTTGATCTGTCTGATGGGGGGGGGGTTAATAACAATATCTAGTTGATCTGTCTGATGGGGGGGGGGGTTAATAACAATATCTAGTTGATCTGTCTGATGGGGGGGGGGTTAATAACAATATCTAGTTGATCTGTCTGATGGGGGGGGGGGGTTAATAACAATATCTAGTTGATCTGTCTGATGGGGGGGGGGGGTTAATAACAATATCTAGTTGATCTGTCTGATGGGGGGGGGGGTTAATAACAATATCTAGTTGATCTGTCTGATGGGGGGGGGGGGTTAATAACAATATCTAGTTGATCTGTCTGATGGGGGGGGGGGTTAATAACAATATCTAGTTGATCTGTCTGATGGGGGGGGGGGTTAATAACAATATCTAGTTGATCTGTCTGATGGGGGGGGGGTTAATAACAATATCTAGTTGATCTGTCTGATGGGGGGGGGGGTTAATAACAATATCTAGTTGATCTGTCTGATGGGGGGGGGGTTAATAACAATATCTAGTTGATCTGTCTGATGGGGGGGGGGTTAATAACAATATCTAGTTGATCTGTCTGATGGGGGGGGGGGTTAATAACAATATCTAGTTGATCTGTCTGATGGGGGGGGGGGTTAATAACAATATCTAGTTGATCTGTCTGATGGGGGGGGGGTTAATAACAATATCTAGTTGATCTGTCTGATGGGGGGGGGTTAATAACAATATCTAGTTGATCTGTCTGATGGGGGGGGGGTTAATAACAATATCTAGTTGATCTGTCTGATGGGGGGGGGGGTTAATAACAATATCTAGTTGATCTGTCTGATGGGGGGGGGGGTTAATAACAATATCTAGTTGATCTGTCTGATGGGGGGGGGGGTTAATAACAATATCTAGTTGATCTGTCTGATGGGGGGGGGGGGTTAATAACAATATCTAGTTGATCTGTCTGATGGGGGGGGGGTTAATAACAATATCTAGTTGATCTGTCTGATGGGGGGGGGGTTAATAACAATATCTAGTTGATCTGTCTGATGGGGGGGGGGTTAATAACAATATCTAGTTGATCTGTCTGATGGGGGGGGGGTTAATAACAATATCTAGTTGATCTGTCTGATGGGGGGGGTTAATAACAATATCTAGATGATCTATCTGATGGGGGGGGGTTAATAACACACACACACACACACACACACACACACACACACACACACACACACACACACACACACACACACACACACACACTCACACACACACACACACACACACACACACACACGCACACACACACACACTGTATGTTTTTAGTCAGGGGAGAATGTGTTGCTGGGACCATCTATAACCTACTGTATGTTTTAGTCAGGGAGAATGTGTTGCTGGGCCCATCTAGACCCTACTGTATGTTTTAGTCAGGGAGAATGTGTTGCTGGGACCATCTATAACCTACTGTATGTTTTAGTCAGGGAGAATGTGTTGCTGGGACCATCTATAACCTACTGTATGTTTTAGTCAGGGAGAATGTGTTGCTGGGACCATCTATAACCTACTGTATGTTTTAGTCAGGGAGAATGTGTTGCTGGGCCCATCTAGACCCTACTGTACTGTATGCGTGTTTAACTGAGCCATTCTCATCCAACTCATCCATGTTTAATTCTAAGGCGACGTGTGAAAGTGTTTGGCCTGCCCTCCAGCCAGGCTGCCATCCGGAAGCTCCTCTTCCGTGTCTGCTTGTTTCTGTATGTAGGTCTGTCGGTGTGAGTGAGAGAGTTTTAATATTTAATTCTGTTCTCCTTTCGTCATACAGCGGAGCGGCAGGGAAGAGGGTGCTGCTCCGTTAAAAGGGGAAGTAGATAACATTATAGTGCTAATCCCAGGACCTTTTAGTAACCTGCTAATCTGGATCGTACAGCAGAGGAGGAAGATTTTACACAGCCTGGGACCCTGGTCTGGTGACCCTCCACTCAATGCTATTTTACACAGCCTGGGACCCTGGGCTGGTGACCCTCCACTCAATGCTATTGCTATTTTACACAGCCTGGGACCCTGGGCTGGTGACCCTCCACTCAATGCTATTGCTATTTTACACAGCCTGGGACCCTGGGCTGGTGACCCTCCACTCAATGCTATTCCCTATATAGTGCACTACTTTAGACCAGAGCCCTATGGCACCCTATTCCCTATATATAGTGCACTACTTTAGACCAGACCCCTATGGCACCCTATTCCCTATATATAGTGCACTACTTTAGACCAGAGCCCTATGGCACCCTATTCCCTATATATAGTGCACTACTTTAGACCAGACCCCTATGGCACCCTATTCCCTATATATAGTGCACTACTTTAGACCAGAGCCCTATGGCTCCCTGATGAAGGCTAACATGAAATAAACAGTGTAAAGACGGCCTATAAATCTCCTGTCCTGAGTTGTGTCTAAATTGGCAACTCTGAGTAGCACTGGAAACGACACGTAATTCAGGCGCCATCGCAGCCAATCTGAGCATTATCTTAGTGGCCAATCTGTCTACCGGCCATGCCAAATCTGTTATCGTGCAGGACTGTTACGAGATGTTCTGTGTTGTCCCGAATGTCACCCTATTCCCTTACGTAGTGCACTACTTGTGACCCAGGGCTAATGGGCTCTGGTCTAAGGTCATGCACTATGTAGAGAAAAGTGTGACATTTGGGACGCAGCGGGAATCAATAGACAAACAGGAGATTACCCATCTGACTGTGTTAGTTTGTACAATACACTATATCTACTTGGTACGCTCCTAAATGGTAAACATGGCCCTATAACATGGCCCTATAACATGGCTCTATAACATGGCCCTATAACATGGCCCTATAACATGGCTCTATAACATGGCTCTATAACATGGCCCTATAACATGGCCCTATAACATGGCCCTATAGCATGGCCCTGTAACATGGCTCTATAACATGGCCCTATAACATGGCCCTATAACATGGCCCTATAACATGGCTCTATAACATGGCCCTATAACATGGCCCTATAACATGGCTCTATAACATGGCCCTATAGCATGGCCCTATAACATGGCCCTATAACATGGCTCTATAACATGGCCCTATAACATGGCCCTATAACATGGCTCTATAACATGGCCCTATAACATGGCCCTGTAACATGGCTCTATAACATGGCCCTATAACATGGCCCTATAACATGGCTCTATAACATGGCCCTATAACATGGCTCTATAACATGGCCCTATAACATGGCCCTATAACATGGCCCAATAACATGGCCCTATAGCATGGCCCTATAACATGGCTCTATAACATGGCCCTATAACATGGCCCTATAACATTGCTCTAAAACATGGCCCTATAACATGGCTCTATAACATGGCCCTATAACATGGCTCTATAACATGGCCCTGTAGCATGGCCCTATAGGCATGGCCCTATAGCATGGCCCTATAGCACGGCCCTATAGCACGGCCCTATAGCACGGCCCTATAACACGGCCCTATAGCACGGCCCTATAGCATGGCTCTATAGCATGGCCCTATAACATGGCCCTATAACATGTCCGTATAACATGGCTCTATAACATGGCTCTATAACATGGCTCTATAACATGGCCCTATAACATGGCTCTATAACATGGCCCTATAACATGGCCCTATAACATGGCTCTATAACATGGCCCTATAACATGGCTCTATAACATGGCTCTATAGCATGGCCCTATAACATGGCCATATAACATGGCTCTATAACATGGCCCTATAACATGGCCCTATAACATGGCCCCTATAACATGGCTCTATAACATGGCCCTATAGCATGGCCCAGTAACATGGCCCTATAGCATGGCCCCTATAGCATGGCCCTATAACATGGCTCTATAACATGGCCCTATAACATGGCTCTATAACATGGCCCTATAACATGGCCCTAGAACATGGCCCTGTAACATGGCCCTATAACATGGCCCTATAACCATGACCCTATTACATGGCCCTATAACATGGTCCTATAGCATGGCCCTATAAACATGGCCCTATAACATTGCCCTATAACATGGCTCTATAACATGGCCCTATAACATGGCCGTATAACATGGCCCTATAACATGGCCCTATTACATGGCTCTATAACATGGCCCTATAACATGGCTCTATAACATGGCCGTATAACATGGCTCTATAGCATGGCCCTATAACATGGCCCTATAGCATGGCTCTATAACATGGCCCTATAACATGGCCTTATAGCATGGCTCTATAACATGGCCCTATAACATGGCTCTATAACATGGGCCCTATAACATGGCTCTAAAACATGGCCCTATAACATGGCCCTATAGCATGGCTCTATAACATGGCTCTATAACATGGCCCTATGGCATGGCTCTATAACATGGCCCTATAATATGGCCCAATAACATGACCCTATAACATGGCCCTATTACATGGCTCTATAACATGGCCCTATAACATGGCCCTAAAACATGGCCCTAAAACATGGCTCTATAACATGGCCCTATAACGTGGGCCTATAACATGGCCCTATAACGTGGCTCTATAACATGGCCCTAAAACATAACCCTTAAACATAACATGGACCTATAACATAACATGGCCCTATAACATGACCCTATAACATGGCCCTATAACATGGCCCTATAACATGGCCCTAAAACATGGCCCTATAACATGGCCCTATAACATGGCCCTATAGCATGACCCTATATCATGGCCCTATAACATGGTTCTATAACATGGCTCTATAACATGGCCCTATAACATGGCCCTATAACATGGCCTTATAAAGTGGCTCTATAACATGGCCCTAAAACATAACATGGCCCTATAACATGACATGGACCAATAACATAACATGGCCCTATAAAATGTCTCTATAACATGGTCCTAAAACATAACATGGCCCTATAACATGACATGGACCTATAACATAACATGGCCCTATAACATTTCCCTATAACATGGCCCTCTAACATGGCCCTATAAAATGTCTCTATAACACAGCCCTATAAAATGTCTCTATAACATGTCTCTATAACATGTTCCTTATAACATGTCCCTATAACATGGCCCTATAACATGTCCCTATAACATGGTCGTATAACATGGCCCTATAACATGGCTCTATAACATGGCCCTATAACATAACATGGCCCTATAACATGGCCCTATAACATGGCTCTATAACATGGCCCTATAACATGGCCTCTATAACATGGCTCTATAACACGGCTCTATAACATGGTCCTATAACATAACATGGCTCTATAACATGGCCCTATAACATGGCTCTATAACATGGCTCTATAACACGGCTCTATAACATGGTCCTATAACATAACATGGCCCCTATAACATGGCCCAATAACATGGCTCTATAACTTGACCATTTAACATTACACGTCCCTATAACATGGCCCTGTGACATGGCCCTATAACATGTCCCTATAACATTACATGTCCCTATAAAATGGTCCCTATAACATGGCTCAATTACCATGGCCCCCTGTAACATGGCCCTAATAACATGGATCTATAACATGGCCCTGTAACATGGCTTTAAAACATCGCCCTATAACATGGCCCTATAACATGGCCCTATAACATGGTCCTATAACATGGCCCTATAAACATGGCCCTGTACCATAGCTGTAACATGGCCCTGTAACATGGCCCTAAGAACATGGATATATAACATGGCCCTATAACATGGCCCTGTAACATGGCCCTGTAACATGGCCCTATAACATGGCCCTATAACATGGCCCTATAAAATGACCCTATAACATGGCCCTATAACATGGGCTCTATAACATGGCCCTATAACATAACATGGCCCTATAGCATGGCCCTATAACATGGCCCTGTAACATGGCCCTGTAACATGGCCCTATAACATGGCCCTATAAAATGACCCTATTCATGGGCTTATATACATGGCCCTAATAACATGGTTCTATAACATGGTTCTATAACATGGCCCTATAACATGGCCCTGTAGTATAGCTGTAACATGGCTCTGTGACATGGCTCTATAACATGGCCCTATAACATGGCCCTGTAACATAGCTGTAACATGGCCCTGTAGCATAGCTGTAACATGGCTCTATAACATGGCTCTATAACATGGCTCTATAACATGGCCCTATAACATGGCCCTGTAGGATAGCTGTAACATGGCTCTATAACATGGCCCTATAACATGGCCCTGTAGCATAGCTGTAACATGGCTCTATAACATGGCTCTATAACATGGCTCTGTAACATGGCCCTATAACATGGCTCTATAACATGGCCCTATTGGAATAGGATGCCATTTGCCTCTGTCTCTGCAGTTATAAGTGTGCAGTAGGTAACAGGTACATTAAATTAATCTATGCAGGAAGGCCCGAAGGCACTGAGCAATCAGCCAAAGAGGGAGCTTAGCATCAGCACAATTCAGTTTTAAATCCAGGAAGTGAAAAATGCACATGCAGGAATTCAAAAATTGCCCACATTATGATTTGACCTATCTTAAGACTGAACTGACCCCAGCCCTGCTCCAAATACCCCCCTGGCGCCAAAACCAATCAGAGACAACGCTAGACGTTAGATAGCAGGACCAGAAAGTGGCAGCTTCTGAAAGGGCACTCTATCCTTTATATAGTGCACTGCTTTTGACCAGTGCCCATTGGGAATAGGGTGCCATTTCAGGCAAAACCAGTGTTAGTGTAAAATAGTGCAAAATTTGTCAGAAATAGCTAGCAATGCTAACGTTAGCTTGCTAAAATGTTGTTTCCTCCCCCCCAATCTTAGCTAGCTAGTTATACTGCATCTAAAGTACATCTGCAGCTAAAGTCACATGACAAAAGCTTGTCCCTACTAATTATTTGCTATCTTGGCAATGTCATCGTGTTTCCAAGCCACGCGAATGCACTTTAAAGGAAAACCTCATCAGTACCTATTGAGACATCAGGAAGTAGAATGCTCAGCTGGGCATTAGTCCTTAAAATGAACCTTCAAGACAATACTGTGACAAAAACAACTTTTGACCTGATCCCAGGGCTAAAGTAAGTGCACTAGATAAGGAATAGGGTACCATTTGTGACTGAACATGGGATAGACACATGGCCAATCACAAAGCTGGTGTTAAGCTGCCCCCGAAATAGCCAGGCTTCCACTAAGGGCACCAGGCCCAGGTTGACATGTATGTGTTGTTAACACCTCATAGTGTTCATGTCCGCTTTTTATTCCTTCTGTTCCACGCAACTGTTCCTGATCTGCTCTGTCCGCAACGACAAGGTACTGCTGTAGTATTGACAAGGTACTGCTGTAGTATTGACAAGGTACTGCTGTAGTATTGGCTGCCCTGTGTCTGATCTGCTCTGTCCACACGACAAGATATTGACAAGGTACTGCTGTAATATTGACAAGGTACTGCTGTAGTATTGACAAGGTACTGCTGTAGTATTGACAAGGGTTACCAACCACCCTTGTCCCCCCCCCCCCCCCCGAAGAGGTTGGTCCTCTGTCCAGGACCATCTGTGCCGTTGTCACCGTACCTGGAGGAAGGCCCGAGCTGCCCTTCTTCGTCCCTCCGACAGGACCCAGTCCTAAGCCAAACTTTCCCCGGGCCTCAGCTCCAGTCTACACCCCGGGTCAAAAGGTATGGCTCTCATCGAAGGACCTGCCATTGAAGGTGGCATCGAATAAATTCCCTCCCCCCCCCCGATTCATTGGTCCCTTTGAAATTGACCATGTCCATTAACCCCTCTGCGGTGCGCCTGAAACTCCCAGCCTCTCTCAGGATCCATCGTACCTTCCACGTATCTCTAATTAAACCTGTCTGCTCCCGTCCCGTCTCCTCCTGCGGCAGCTCCTCCACCCCATCGTTCTCATCGATGACCATTCTGCCTCTGCTGTCCGGCGGCTTCTGGACGTGCACCGTCGGGGTCGTGGCTGACAGTACCTGGTGGACTGGGAGGGATACAGGCCTGAAGAGCGCTGCTGGGTGGCCCGCTGTCACATTATGGACCCCTCTCTCTTACGGGCTTTCTATAACCTCACACCCAGATAAGCCTGGTCGGGCGCCAGGTGGAGCCTGTAGAGGGGGGGGTACTGTCACATCTGCTCTTGCAACACCCTCTACTGCTCAACCTGTGTCTCCTTGACCTGCCGCCACTCCCCCAGTACTTTCTCCCTCTTCCTCTCCCTCTCTCTCTCTGTGTGTGTGTGATTGTGTGGGCAGAGACAGGTGTGCTGGAGTCAGAGCAGATCCCCACCAGCTGCAACTCGTTCCATAATCAAGACCTCTACAAATAGTGAGCCCTGCCACTTCAGTGCTGCCAGATCGTAATCTCTGCTCAGTCAGTCTACGTTTCTAGCCGTTTGTTACTATTCAGATCCTGTTATCCTGTTGTGCCAGTTTTCTCTCTCCGCTACAAGTTCCGCCCCCTCTGACTCTGGTCCCTGTCTCCAGTCCCCACGTCTCGTCATCCTGCTACTCTGTCCTGGATTCCCCACTCTACTACTCCCTTGGATTCCCCTCCGGACCTGCTTACCATGTCCCAACCCCTCTCGCTCCAGCCTCAGCCTCCGCACCTGGTTTCCTGCAAGCCCCCCCCCCCCCCCCCCCCCCCCGAGCTTCCCCTGGCCTGCACTCCTTCTCCCCCCCTGTGTTTCAATAAATACCGTGGTTACTTCCTCCCAGTCTCCTCGTTTGAGTCTGCTCTTGGGTTCCCCTGTTCCACTCCGTGTAACAAGGTCATTAGGAAGTCCAGGTCTTCCAGATGTTGTGATGAAAGACCCAGGTCATTAGGAAGTCCAGGTCTTCCAGATGTTGTGATGAAAGACCCAGGTCATTAGGAAGTCCAGGTCTTCTAGAGGAGAAGATCCATGGTATCCCTCTTGCCTGATCTTCTGTTGTTCGTCACATGACCCAGTCTCCATGGTATCCCTCTTTGCCTGATCTTCTGTTGTTCGTCACATGACCCAGTCTCCATGGTATCCCTCTTGCCTGATCTTCTGTTGTTCGTCACATGACCCAGTCTCCATGGTATCCCTCTTGCCTGATCTTCTGTTGTTCGTCACATGACCCAGTCTCCATGGTATCCCTCTTGCCTGATCTTCTGTTGTTCGTCACATGACCCAGTCTCCATGGTATCCCTCTTGCCTGATCTTCTGTTGTTCGTCACATGACCCAGTCCTCCATGGTATCCCTCTTGCCTGATCTTCTGTTGTTCGTCACATAGACCCAGTCTCCATGGTATCCCTCTTGCCTGATCTTCTGTTGTTCGTCACATGACCCAGTCTCCATGGTATCCCTCTTGCCTGGATCTTCTGTTGTTCGTCACATGACCCAGTCTCCATGGTATCCCTCTTGCCTGATCTTCTGTTGTTCGTCACATGACCCAGTCTCCATGGTATCCCTCTTGCCTGATCTTCTGTTGTTCGTCACATGACCCAGTCTCCATGGTTATCCCTCTTGCCTGATCTTCTGTTGTTCGTCACATGACCCAGTCTCCATGGTATCCCTCTTGCCTGATCTTCTGTTGTTCGTCACATGACCCAGTCTCCATGGTATCCCTCTTGCCTGATCTTCTGTTGTTCGTCACATGACCCAGTCTCCATGGTATCCCTCTTGCCTGATCTTCTGGTTGTTCGTACACATGACCCAGTCTCCATGGTATCCCTCTTGCCTGATCTGCTGTTGTTCGTCACATGACCCAGTCTCCATGGTATCCCTCTTGCCTGATCTGCTGTTGTTCGTCACATGACCCAGTCTCCATGGTAATCCCTCTTGCCTGATCTTCTGTTGTTCGTCACATGACCCAGCTCTATTGTCAGGTTGAAGAGTTAGGCTGACGTCACACAACCTTTACGAACTCCAGACTTCACAGCAAAGCTCATGTCGCTCGTTCCCACAGTGCGTGAACAGTCGCTGTAGTAATACTGTTTTATGATCTTTTAACAACATGGGTGGGGATTAAAAAGATATTCCATAGGCTTTCGTGCTGAATGCCGTCCAAGGCCTTCTGGAAGTCAATTAGAGTTGATGTAGAGTTTTCGTTGCCACCGACCTAATCCAGTATTGTTATGAATATTGATTATGATGACCAATCTAATCCAGTGATTGTCATGAATATTGATTATGATGACCAATCTAATCCAGTGATTGTCATGAATATTGATTATGGTGACCAATCTAATCCAGGTGATTGTCATGAATATTGATTATGGTGACCAATCAAATCCAGTGATTGTCATGAATATTGATTATGCTGACCATTAGACAATAGTTGTTATATTTTACTGTCAAAATACAACTTTATAATTTCCAATAGAGATGAATTACATACATCTTATATCATAGGCTAATTAATTTGTGGCTCAACACCTCAGGAAGTGGAAACTCAAAAACCCATTAACAAGGTAAAATATCTTGGTTGTAAAAATAGTTCCTATTGAACTGAATACTGAGAGTTGAGAAATACAAAATTCTACCTCCAGAAAGCTGAGACCCTCCTCTTTTCAACTGGGACAAGGGAAACGAAGATGTGGTTTTCCCACAATTGCATTTTGAAATGTTACTACGATCATAAACCCATATTTCTCTCTCAAGAGTGCATCAGGGGGAAAGAGGAGACTGGTTCCTCTTCATCACAGCAGTAGGCTACAACGAGGCCATAGACAGAAGGGGCTGGGCAGACATTCTCATCACAGGAATCATGAGGATAATGCCCTTTACTGTACGACCAAATCATGGTTTTATCTGCCCATAATAAATAAAAAATAGGATGTTTTGAGTGAGTTGCCAATTTAGATCCAGGATGTTGACTGTCTAACTGATGACTTTGAATCAGCCTATTAGAAAACTGTCCGGCCGCTGTCCACTAACTGTAGCTAACTGAGGAGAGATGCTCAACATGATTTCAGCAGTCAGGCTCCAAGTTATTCATACATTGTCAACAAAAATAAAAAAAGAGATGATTATTCTCATCACCGTTAAGGACTTTGCGTGTTTCGAATGAAAATACAAAAAAACAAACCAATAATAGAAGTGCTCATATTAAAAGCCCTTTTCAGCAGGTGTTGTCTTATGCAAGATAAACAATGTCTGTATACCAAATGGTACCCTATTCACAATATAGTGCACTACTTTAGACCAGGCAACCAATAGAGCTCTGGTCAAAAGTAGTGTACTACATAGGGAAAAGGGTGCATTTGAGATTCAGATAAAACAATGGTTGAAGTGGCCTGCCAGACTCCTGTCCTCTGTGCTCCAGGCCATTAACAGTATAACACTGCTGCATCACTAGACTCCATACGCTTCAATAATGCAGAAAGAGAAAAGATACATCCTCCAGACAGATCAGTCAACCCTCCAGACAGACCAGACAGACCAGTCATCCCTCCAGACAGACCAGTCAACCCTCCATCCTCCAGACAGATCAGTCATCCCTCCAGACAGACCAGTCAACCCTCCATCCTCCAGACAGATCAGTCAACCCTCCATCCTCCAGACAGACCAGTCAACCCTCCATCCTCCAGACAGATCAGTCAACCCTCTATCCTCCAGACAGATCAGTCAACCCTCCATCCTCCAGACAGATCAGTCAACCCTCCATCCTCCAGACAGATCAGTCAACCCTCCATCCTCCAGACAGATCAGTCAACCCTCCATCCTCCAGACAGATCAGTCAACCCTCCATCCTCCAGACAGATCAGTCAACCCTCCATCCTCCAGACAGATCAGTCAACCCTCCATCCTCCATCCAGATCAGTCAACCCTCCATCCTCCAGACATATCAGTCAACCCTCCATCCTCCATCCAGATCAGTCAACCCTCCATCCTCCAGACAGATCAGTCAACCCTCCATCCTCCAGACAGATCAGTCAACCCTCCATCCTCCAGACAGATCAGTCAACCCTCCATCCTCCATCCAGATCAGTCAACCCTCCATCATCCAGACAGATCAGTCAACCCTCCATCCTCCATCCAGATCAGTCAACCCTCCATCCTCCAGACAGATCAGTCAACCTTCCAGACAGACCAGTCAACCCTCCACCCTCCAGACAGATCAGTCAACCCTCCATCCTCCAGACAGATCAGTCAACCCTCCAGACAGATCAGTCAACCCTCCAGACAGATCAGTCAACCCTCCAGACAGATCAGTCAACCCTCCATCCTCCAGACAGATCAGTCAACCCTCCAGACAGACCAGATATGAGGCCTCTCACCTCCACACAGCAGAGATCACATCCATAACAGATACAGCTTGCGTCCCTGTACTCTACTTATTCACATGCACTCTCTCTCTCACACACACACACACACACACACACACACACACACACACACACACACACACACACACACACACACACACACACAAACACACACACACACACACACACACACAGTCTCTCACACACACACACACACACACACACAGTCTCTCTCACACACACACAGTCTCTCACACACACACACACACACACAGTCTCAAATGGCTCCCTATATAGTGCACTACTTTTTTACCAGGACCCAATGGCACCCTATTCCCTATATAGTGCACTACTTTAGACCAGAGCCCTATGGCACCCCATTCCCTATATAGTGCACTACTTTAGACCACAGCCCTATGGCACCCTATTCCCTTTATATAGTGCACTACTTTAGACCAGAGCCCTATGGCACCCTATTCCCTATATATAGTGCACTACTTTAGACCAGAGCCCTATGGCACCCTATTCCCTATATATAGTGCACTACTTTAGACCAGAGCCCTATGGAACCCTATTCCCTATATAGTGCACTACTTTAGACCAGGCCTATATAGGAAAAAGGGTACCATTTGGGAAACAGTCAATATATCTCAGCGTCTCTTCATCTGTGAGCATCACTTTAATAAAGGCATCCACTAACACCACAAACAGCGGCCTAGGGCAGGGGGGGGGGGGGGGGGGGGGGGGGGCTGTGCGTGTGTGTGAGAGAATAACTAACCAATCACAAAACGTTTCCATTGGAGATGTTTCCTCCCTAACCAATCAGTGGATCTCTAGGTTTCTCTACTCTCTCTAACGTTACAGAACGCCTACCCACTGAAAGCTCCGGTCTTGTTATGCGTGCATGTGACCACACAAGGCGCTTACGGTATTTAAACAGCACCGTCGACAGACACCGTGCTGAAGTGGACAGCTCCCAATTCAGATGAAGAAGAACAACAAAAAAAACAACCAACCATCCAACCAACCAACCAACCAACCAACCATCGACTTAGTCACAGTTTGATTTGGTTCGTCCAGCGATACGAGTCTGTCTCTCACGGTGAGCTGAGCTGAGCATTAACAGCGCTGAGCTGAGCATTAACAGCGTTTGTTTTATATTTTTATATATATATATATATATATATATATATAATCATCACCATCCAGATGTGTATCTAAAGAAGACGGCGACGGTATTAAATGGACTTTTCGTTATTTATTTGTTGCGAGCTGACGCCGCAGGAGTTGGACATTGTGGAGTTGTTCTGATGTTTAATAGGAAACACCTGTAGCTGAATCTCCTATCTGTACATACACCAGTCTCTAATGTATTTGGACTATTATTCCACACAGATATGTTTTGATACACATCTATTTTCAGCCGGCAGGGAAGGGCTTTGCTCTCTCTCTCTCTCTCTCTCTCTCTCTCTCTCTCTCTCTCTGACGCCGTCGGCCATCTAATCTCCGATGCAAAAAGAGCGAAGGTAAAGCCATTTACTGGTCCGTTAATATCTAAGCTTTTCCTCTCGGATCTCTCTCTGTGTGCTGCTGCTGCTGCTGCTGCTCGCAGACAGGAACATGGATAGAGAGGAATTCGTTGTGACAAGAGCTTTGACTGGATTTTTATGGATGGTGTTTTCTTGTCCAAACTAAAATAATAATTATAAAAGACAGTTGAGTCGAAGCTCAACAACCGACCACGGTGCGTCTGGCGGTTCGTGATCACCATCCTTCTATTTTTGTTGTTGTTGCGCACCGCTTTTTTAAATTTTTTTATTAATTGAATGCATTTTTAATGTAGCTGGGGGGGTAGATCAGAGATAGGCTTATATTTTAAGTAAAAACAACCATGGGGGGCACAGATGAGTGTAAAACTATGCTGGATGCTTTGAACAAAGTCACAGCGTGCTACAGGCACCTGGTCATCGCGTTGGGCAGCACATCGGACTCTCAGAACCTACGCGAGGAACTTAAAAAGACCCGGAAGAAAGCTCAGGAGCTCGCTGTGGCCAACCGGAATAAACTAACGGAGTTGCTCAAAGACAAGACCATCAGCAAGGACGACCGTGCTGAGTATGAGAGGCTGTGGGTGTTGTTCACCAGCAGCATGGAGCTACTGGAAGTGGACATGAAGCGAAGCTTGGAGATAGGGCAGGAGTTTCCCCTCAAGGTGCCCACCAGACACCTCATCCAGACGGGTATGACCGGCAGCACCACCACGGTGGCCGCCAGGGCCATGTCTTGTCAGAACATGAAATACGACGCGGACAGCAACATCGACACTGCCGACTTGAAGGAGCTCCAAGCCGAGATCACCCAGGTGGGTCAGATGATGGAAGAGATGGAGATGAAGGTGCAGGTCGCACCGTGGGCCGTGGAGGCCAAGCAGGAAGCCGGCGCCGAGCTCAAATCCACCCTGAGCGTCGGGAATTCCTCCGTGGGTGTCATTTCCATCTGCGACGAGGAGCCCAAAGACGAGATAAATGAAGGGGATGTCAATAACGGAATGATCACGTGCATCGCCGGGTTTATATTCGCTGCTATTGTTGTAATCGCCGGGGTCCTAGGATACTTCGTAATCGGCGGATAGGATACTTAGTATTGAACGTTTTCAGCCAGCCTGGGAATACTTCAGAGATAAACAGAGCGGGGCGTAGCTCAGAGACAGATACAGCCCGGGATGGACACTAGGCAGGTTATATGCCCGGAGAAACGGCTCTAATCATTGACGAGAAAGAGACTAGCGCCCCTGAGACATCGAGGAGTTGTCCAGGTGCTGAAAACTGGTACGCCGATTCCCCTTATAGTCCTCTACTTTAGACCAGAGCTACTGCAAGGGGGTTATTCCCCTTATAGTCCTCTACTTTAGACCAGAGCCCCTGCAAGGGGGTTATTCCCCTTATAGTCCTCTATTTTAGACCAGAGCCACTGCAAGGCATTATTCCCCTTATAGTCCTCTACTTTAGACCAGAGCCACTGCAAGGGGGTTATTCCCCTTATAGTCCTCTACTTTAGACCAGAGCCCCTGCAAGGGGGTTATTCCCCTTATAGTCCCCTACTTTAGACCAGAGTCACTGCAAGGGGGTTATTCCCCTTATAGTCCTCTACTTTAGACCAGAGTCACTGCAAGGGGGTTATTCCCCTTATAGTCCTCTACTTTAGACCAGAGCCACTGCAAGGGTGTTATTCCCCTTATAGTCCTCTATTTTAGACCAGAGTCACTGTAACATTTTATCTCAGCCTCACAATAATAATAATAATAATAAACAATAATAATTTATTCAGCTTCTATAGTGCTTTTCATTACAAAAAAATTGGGAATAGGGTCCTATAGGGCTCTGGTCTAAAGTAGTGCACTATATATAGGGAATAGGGTGCCATAGGGCTCTGGTATAAAGTAGTGCACTATATAGGGAATAGGGTTCCATAGGGCTCTGGTCTAAAGTAGTGCACTATATATATAGGGAATAGGGTCCCATAGGGCTCTGGTCTAAAGTAGTGCACTATATATATAGGGAATAGGGTCCCATAGGGCTCTGGTCTAAAGTAGTGCACTATATAGGGAATAGGGTTCCATAGGGTTCTGGTCTAAAGTAGTGCACTATATATAGGGAATAGGGTGCCATAGGGCTCTGGTCTAAAGTAGTGCACTATATATAGGGAATAGGGTGCCATAGGGCTCTGGTCTAAAGTAGTGCAGTATATATAGGGAATAGGGTGCCATAGGGCTCTGGTCTAAAGTAGTGCCCTATATAGGGAATAGGGTACTATAGGGCTCTGGTCTAAAGTAGTGCACTATATATAGGGAATAGTGTGCCATAGGGCTCTGGTCTAAAGTAGTGCACTATTTAGGGAATAGGGTCCCATAGGGCTCTGGTCTAAAGTAGTGCCCTATATATAGGGAATAGGGTGCCATTTGGGATGCAATCCTATGGGACACATCCATGTAAGGAGTTCCTCGGCCTCGTAGAGCCTTTCTGAATGTATTCAGCGTCTTTATGAGAAATTGCAATAGATATATTTTTAGAATTATGAGATGTTAGGTTTGGAAAGGGAGGCAGAGAGTGTTTGGCTCCACACGATCGCAGAGGCAGGTCTAAACACAGAGACATGTCCATTAGTCTGGTCTAGGCTAGGGAGAGGAAATGTATGTCCATTAGTCGGGTCTAGGCTAGGGAGAGGACATGTATGTCCATTAGCAGGGTCTAGGCTAGGGAGAGGACATGTGTGTCCATTAGCAGGGTCTAGGCTAGGGAGAGGAAATGTGTGTCCATTAGTCGGGTCTAGGCTAGGGAGAGGACATGTATGTTCATGACGGGAAAGAGGACACATCTAATGGTTGAACACTATTTTTCAATGTCAGTTTCATGTTCGTTTTTATCCATCATGCATCCCTCCATCAATCCATCCATCCATGCATCCCTCCATCTATCCATCATCCCTCTATCCATCCATCATCCCCCCATCCATCATCCCTCCATCCATCTATCCATCATCCCTCCATCCATCCCCCCATCCATCCATCCATGCATCCCTCTATCCCTCCCTCCCTCCATCCCTCCATCCATCATCCATCATCCCTCCCTCCCTCCCTCCCTCCCTCCCTCCCTCCCTCCCTCCCTCCCTCCCTCCCTCCCTCCCTCCCTCCCTCCATAATATATTAACTTCCTGTTCCCTTTCCATTACCAAGGCAACAGTGTTTGTTTTAATGCATACAGTGCAGGAGTTTGCATACTGGATATGTTTGTAAATATTGTGTTCCTGTTTCAAATAGAATTACATTCAATGAAGTATTGTTTATTATAATAAACATGTCAAAGACATTGTCTATGAATATCTCATGGATGTTTTTGTTGAAGGGAAGTACTTTTCCTCTGTTATTAACACTTTAAATCTGCTGTTTGATATATCACCATATTGGTGCTCTTTAACCCCGGCGGTTACCCCGACGGTTACCCCGGAGGAGGTGTGTATTAGGTATGGAGTAAACATTGCACTGCTTCAAGACGTTCAGTTTATATTCTGTATGGAGGCGGGATCCTATTTACAAGGTCTTTATCTTTCAAAGATAGCTACCGGGACACAAATAGTGTGATTTAAAAGTTAATTGGGTTGCAGAGGTCTCAGGATGCTTTGGTTCTCCTAATGTGATTAGGGAGTAAGAATTCAAAGTCAACGAAGTATGTCAACACGCATGTTGACTGGTGGCCTGCTTGACAACTCAACCTGTAACTCTAACTCTCTCTCTCTCTCTCTCTCTCTCTCTCTCTCTCGTTGACTGGAAGAGTTGAGCTTTAGGTGGGAAGACCTCAAACAGGAAGAAGGGAAAGTGAGGTTAGAAGATGAGAGAGGGAGAGAGAGGAAGAGAGAAGGAGAGAGAAGGAGAAGTAGAGAGGGAGAGGGAGAGAGAGGAAGGGAGAAGGAGAGAGAAGGAGAAGTAGAGAGGGAGAGAAAGGGAGAGGGAGAGAGAAGGAGAGAGAGGGAGAGAGAGGGAGAGAGGGAGAGGGAGAGAGGCAGAGAGAGAGAGAGAGGGAGAGAGGCAGAGAGAGAGGGAGGGAGAGAGAGAGAGAGGGAGAGAGGCAGAGAGAGGGAGAGAGGGAGAGAGAGGGAGAGAGGTAGAGAGGAAGAAAGAGTGAGAGAAAAGGGAGGGAGAGAGAGAGAGGGAGAGAGGGAGAGAGAGGGAGAGAGAGAGGGAGGGAGAGAAAGAGGGAGAGAGAGGGAGAGAGAGAGAGAGAGAGAGAGAGGGAGGGAGAGAAAGAGGGAGAGAGAGAGAGAGAGAGAGAGAGAGAGGGAGAGAGGCGGAGAGAGGGAGAGAGAAAGAGAGAGAGAGGGAGGGAGAGAAAGAGGGAGAGAGAGAGCAGGTCTTCTGATGTGGAGCAGAGAGCACAGAGACCAAATGTCAGGGTTACCAGGCTCTCAGAGTGCTAATCCACTTGTCTGCAGGTCAGTAACTGATGTTGGTCATTGTTCCACAATAATAGTTTTTTTTCCTTTTGCCATATTGGTATTGAACATGTGGATCCAAATGGCACCCTATTCCCTACATAGTACACTGCTAAAAAGGGCACTGGTCAAAAGTAGTGCACAAATATAGGGAATAGTGTGCCATAGGGCTCTGGTCAAAAGAAGTGCACTATATAGGGAATAGGGTGCCATAGGGCTCTGGTCTAAAGTAGTGCACTGAATAGGGTGCCATAGGGCTCTGGTCTAAAGTAGTGCACTGAATAGGGTGCCATAGGGCTCTGGTCTAAAGTAGTGCACTATATAGGGAATAGGGCTCTGGTCTAAAGTAGTGCACTATATAGGGAATAGGGTTCCATAGGGATCTGGTCTAAAGTAGTGCACTATATAGGGAATAGGGTGCCATAGGGATCTGGTCTAAAGTAGTGCACTATATAGGGAATAGGGTGCCATAGGGATCTGGTCTGAAGTAGTGCACTATATATAGGGAATAGGGTGCCATAGGGTTCTGTTCCAAAGTAGTGCTCTATATATAGGGAATAGGGTGCCATTTGGAACCTGGCCTACTGTCTGTGTCTCTCTAAGTGGTCTAATGATGGGCCCTTCCTGTTGAAGATGAATGTCGACAGAAAAAAACATCCACTGGCATTTAAAGGCCACTCAGCCATCCAGTGATCTATTTACCCCAAGCAGGAGGTATAGAGAGGATTTATAAAGAGGTGTTGTGTTACAGCAGGTCTACAGCCTGATGAACATGTTGGAACTGTCTAACCCATAACCTCTAACCACTGACCCTTATCCTCTAGTCCCTAAACCCTGTCCTCTAGGCACACGTAGAGCTGAAATTACTGGATAGGTCTCAGTATGAGGAGGTCTCAGTACGAGGAGGTCTCAGTACGAGGAGGTCTCAGTACGAGGAGGTCTCAGTACGAGGAGGTCTCAGTACGAGGAGGTCTCAGTATGAGGAGGTCTCAGTACGAGGAGGTCTCAGTACGAGGAGGTCTCAGTATGAGGAGGTCTCAGTACGAGGAGGTCTCAGCGTGAGGAGGTCTCAGTACGAGGAGGTCTCAGCGTGAGGAGGTCTCAGTATGAGGAGGTCTCAGTACGAGGAGGTCTCAGTATGAGGAGGTCTCAGTACGAGGAGGTCTCAGCGTGAGGAGGTCTCAGCGTGAGGAGGTCTCAGCGTGAGGAGGTCTCAGTACGAGGAGGCCTCAGCGTGAGGAGGTCTCAGCGTGAGGAGGTCTCAGTATGAGGAGGTCTCAGTATTTACATTTTTTTATTTCACCTTTATTTAACCAGGTAGGCCAGTTGAGAACAAGTTCTCATTTACAACTGCGACCTGGCCAAGATAAAGCAAAGCAGTTCGACAACATACAACAACGCAGAGTTACACATGGAGTAAAACAAACATACAGTCAATAATACAGTAGAAAAATAAGTCTATATACAATGTGAGCAAATGAGGTGAGATAAGGGAGGTAAAGGCAATAAATAGGCCATGGTGGCGAAGTAAATACAATATAGCAAGTAAAACACTGGAATGGTAGATTTGACAGTAGATGAGTGTGCAATGTAGAAGTACTGGGGTGAAAAGGAGCAAAATAAATAAATAAATACAGTAGGGGAAGCGGTAGTTGTTTGGGCTATTTATAGATGGGCTATGTACAGGTGCAGTGATCTGTGAGCTGCTCTGACAGCTGGTCCTTAAAGCTAGTGAGGGAGATATGTGTTTCAAGTTTCAGAGATTTTTTACTTTTAAGAGATTCTTTTAAGTATAACGAGGTCTCAGTACGAGGAGGTCTCAGTACGAGGAGGTCTCAGTACGAGGAGGTCTCAGTACGAGGAGGTCTCAGTACGAGGAGGTCTCAGTACGAGGAGGTCTCAGTACGAGGAGGTCTCAGTACAACGAGAACTCAGTATGAGGAGGTCTCAGTACGAGGAGGCCTCAGCGTGAGGAGGTCTCAGCGTGAGGAGGTCTCAGTATGAGGAGGTCTCAGTATGAGGAGGTCTCAGTACGAGGAGGTCTCAGCATGAGGAGGTCTCAGTACGAGGAGGTCTCAGTATGAGGAGGTCTCAGTATAACGAGGTCTCAGTACAACGAGGTCTCAGTATAACGAGGTCTCAGTATAACGAGGTCTCAGTATAACGAGGTCTCAGTATAACGAGGTGTCAGTATAACGAGGTGTCAGTATAACGAGGTCTCAGTATGAGGAGGTCTCAGTACGAGGAGGTCTCAGTACAACGAGGTCTCAGTACGAGGAGGTCTCAGTACGAGGAGGTCTCAGTACAACGAGGTCTCAGTATGAGGAGGTCTCAGTACGAGGAGGTCTCAGTATGAGGAGGTCTCAGTACGAGGAGGTCTCAGTACAAGGAGGTCTCAGTACGAGGAGGTCTCAGTACAAGGAGGTCTCAGTACGAGGAGGTCTCAGTACGAGGAGGTCTCAGTACGAGGAGGTCTCAGTACGAGGAGGTCTCAGTACGAGGAGGTCTCAGTACGAGGAGGTCTCAGTACGAGGAGGTCTCAGTACGAGGAGGTCTCAGTACGAGGAGGAGGTCTCAGTAGGGGGAGGTCTCAGCATGAGGAGGTCTCAGTACAAGGAGGTCTCAGTACGAGGAGGTCTCAGTACAAGGAGGTCTCAGTACGAGGAGGTCTCAGTATAACGAGGTCTCAGTATAACGAGGTCTCACTACAACGAGGTCTCAGTATAACGAGGTCTCAGTATAACGAGGTGTCAGTATAACGAGGTCTCAGTATGAGGAGGTCTCAGTGTGAGGAGGTCTCAGTGTGAGGAGGTCTCAGTACGAGGAGGTCTCAGTACAACGAGGTCTCAGTACAACGAGGTCGCAGTATAATGAGGTCTCAGTATAACGAGGTCTCAGTATAATGAGGTGTCAGTATGAGGAGGTCTCAGTATGAGGAGGTCTCAGCGTAAGGAGGTCTCAGCGTAAGGAGGTCTCAGCGTAAGGAGGTCTCAGCATAAGGAAGTCTCAGTACGAGGAGGTCTCAGTACGAGGAGGTCTCAGTACGAGGAGGTCTCAGTATGAGGTCTCAGTACAACGAGGTCGCAGTATAACGAGGTCTCAGTACAACGAGGTCTCAGTATGAGGAGGTCTCAGTATGAGGAGGTCTCAGCGTGAGGAGATCTCAGTGTGAGGTCTCAGCGTGAGGAGGTCTCAGTATGAGGAGGTCTCAGTATGAGGAGGTCTCAGTATGAGGAGGTCTCAGGACGAGGAGGTCTCAGTATGAGGAGGTCTCAGCATGAGGACGACTCAGTATGAGGAGGTCTCAGCATGAGGAGGTCTCAGCATGAGGAAGTCTCAGCGTGAGGAGGTCTCAGTACGAGGAGGTCTCAGTACGAGGAGGTCTCAGTACGAGGAGGTCTCAGTACGAGGAGGTCTCAGTACGAGGAGGTCTCAGTACGAGGAGGTCTCAGTACGAGGAGGTCTCAGTATGAGGAGGTCTCAGTATGAGGAGGTCTCGGTATGAGGAGGTTTCAGTACGAGGAGGTCTCAGTACGAGGAGGTCTCAGTACGAGGAGGTCTCAGTACGAGGAAGTCTCAGTTTGAGGTCTTTAGCCTCATGCTCATGTTGTCCCTGTCTATAAACAACCCCTAACCTCTAACCCCAAACCCCTAACCTCCTAGCCACATGGATCTTACAAAGGATTGGATGGCTACAGTATAAGCAGTATGGTGATAGTCTATCAGAGGGAAAGGTGGAGCCAGCACCTTATTGCTTATACATTCTACAGAATTCGTTCTGATCCACATTGCCTAAGGAGGAGAGACAACGGTCGGAGTTGTTATTGAACCGGTCTGTTACCTCTGAACGTATGATCCTTGAGATGCTGTAGTTTCTCCTGCTTTAATTCAGACAAAAAAAAGTACTGGTACTGTACCATTTCCTGTATAGGTTATACAAGACCAGGGTTCTGTACCATTTCCTGTATAGGTTATAGAAGACCAGGGTTCTGTACCATTTCCTGTATAGGTTATAGAAGACCAGGGTTTTGTACCATTTCCTGTATAGGTTATCAAAGACCGAGATTCTGTACCATTTCCTGTATAGGTTATAAAAGACCAAGGTTCTATACCATTTCCTGTATAGGTTATAGAAGACCGAGGTTCTGTACCATTTCCTGTATAGGTTATAGAAGGTTCTGTACCATTTCCTGTATAGGTTATAAAAGACCAGGGTTCTGTACCATTTCCTGTATAGGTTATAGAAGACCAAGTTTCTGTACCATTTCCTGTATAGGTTATAAAAGACCAAGGTTCTGTAGCATTTCCTGTATAGGTTATAGAAGACCAAGGTTCTGTACCATTTCCTGTATAGGTTATAAAAGACCAGGTTTCTGTACCATTTCCTGTGTAGGGGCGGGGCGGCAGCGTAGCCTAGTGGTTAGGTTGCAAGATCGAATCCCCGAGCTGACAAGTTACAAATCTGTTGTTCGGCCCCTGAATAAGGCAGTTAACCCACTCTTCCTTGAAATAAGAATTTGTTCTTAACTGACTTGCCTGGTTAATCAAAGAAAAAATAGATTATAGAAGAACATGGTTCTATACCACTTCCTGTTTGTAATGGAAATTATATGATTAAAGGTTTGACTAAATGATTTCACTCAGAAACCTTACAACCTGTTGAAATGTATTGGAAATAAGGCTATAATAATGGGTTAAAAACTATATTCCAATACTGTGTGTGAGTAAGACACTGGTACCACTTCAATGAGCAAAGTTGGTAAGATGACCTTGGGAGGGGAACAGGAGAAGAGGCCTCCTTAAGTTAGGGAGAGAAACAACGGCCTGGGAATGGCTAGGCTGGCAAAAGATAAGGAGACAGGTGGCCTGGGTACTGTGGAAAAATACAGCCGCCTAAAGCTGGGTGGAGTTCTCTACTGATGTAAGTTAGTGTGTGTGTTAATAAGAAAGGCTTTGTACATTGTAAGGATTTTCAGAGCTCTCATAAATAAATGTTTTGACCCTTGTGGGCTGGTTCTCCGTCTGCTTCATTCAACCAGAATCTTACACCCTCTGGGGGGCAGACTGAGTAGTTTAATTGACGTTCGGTTTAAGAACATTGATAACTTAATTCACGTAACACTGTTTAAGTTATAGGTGCAGTACAGACTGACATTTACAGAATGGTATGGATGTGTTCCAAATGGAACCGTATTCCGTATTCAGGGTTTCCCCAACTCCAGTACCCCAACAGCCCAACTCCAGTCCTCCAGTACCCCAAACAGCCCAACTCCAGGACCCCAACAGCCCATCCCTGGTACTCCAGTAACCCGATAGCTCAACTCTAGTTCTTCTGGAGACCAACTCCGGTACCTCAACAGCCCAACTCCAGTCCTTTAGTAACCCAACAGCCCAACTCCAGTCCTCCAGTACCCCCAACAGCCCAACTCCAGTCCTCCAGTACCCCAACAGCCCAACTCCAATCCTCCAGTACCCCCAACAGCCCAACTATAGTCCTCCAGTACGCCAACAGCCCATCTCCAGTCCTCCAGTACCCCCAACAGCCCATCTCCAGTCCTCCAGTACGCCCAACAGCCCATCTCCAGTCCTCCAGTACCCCCAACAGCCCAACTCCAGTCCTCCAGTACCCCCAACAGCCCAACTCCCAACTCCAGTTGGGCTGTTGGGTTACTAAAGGAAAATCAAAGCAGTGCAACAAAAAAACAACAACACAGAGTTACACATGGAATAAACAAACGTACAGTCAATAATACAATAGAAAAAAATGAATGTCTATATACAGTGTGTGCAAATGGAGTAAGGAGGTAAGGCAATAAATAGGCCAATAGTAGCGAAGAAATTACAATATAGCAATTTACTGGAGTGATAGATGTGCAGATGATGATGTGCAAGTAGAAATACTTGCACAAAGAGCAAAAAAAGTAAATAAAAACAATATGGGGATGAGGTAATTGGGTGGGCTATTTACAGATTGGCTATGTACAGCTGCAGCGATCGGTAAGCTGCTCAGATAGCTGATGCTTAAAGTTAGTGAGGGAGATATAAGTCTCCAACTTCAGCAATTTTTGCAATTCGTTCCAGTCATTGGCAGCAGAGAACTGGAAGGAAAGGCGGCCAAAGGAGGTGTTGGCTTTGGGGATGACCAGTGCGATATACCTGCTGGAGCGTGTGCTACGGGTGGATGTTGCTATGGTGACCAGCGAGCTGAGATAAGGGGGAGCTTTACCTAGCAAAGACTTATAGATGACCTGGAGCCAGTGGGTCTGGAGATGAATATGTAGCGAGGGCCAGCCAATGAGAGCATACAGGTTGCAGTGGTGGGTGGTGTATGGGGCTTTGGTGACAAAACGGATGGCACTGTGATAGACTGCATCCAATTTGCTGAGTAGAGTGTTGGAGGCTATTTTGTAGATGACATCGCCGAAGTCGAGGATCGGTAGTCAGTTTCACGAGGGTATGTTTGGCAGCATGAGTGAAGGAGACTTTGTTGCGAAATAGGAAGCCGATTCTAGATTTAATTTTGGATTGGAGATGCTTAATGTGAGTCTGGAAGGAGAGTTTACAGTCTAACCAGACACCTAGGTATTTGCAGTTGTCCACATATTCTAAGTCAGAACCGTCCAGAGTAGTGATGCTAGTCGGGCGGGCGGCTGCAGGCAGCAATCGGTTGAAGAGCATGCATTTAGTTTTTCTAGCGTTTAAGAGCAGTTGGAGGCCATGGAAGGAGAGTTGTATGGCATTGAAGCTCATCTGGAGGTTAGTTAACACAGTGTCCGAAGAAGGGCCAGAAGTGTACAGAATGGTGTCGTCTGCGTAGAGGTGGATCAGAGATTCACCAGCAGCAAGAGCAACATCATTTATGTATACAGAGAAAAGAGTTGGCCCAAGAATTGAACCCTACATAACTATAGAGAACATACATAATGTAAGTTTACACACTGCCAGGAATGTCACAGATGATAGATCATTAGCTTCCCTATAGAAAAGGCATTAACCTTCACACGTCTAGATGGCAGGGCAGGGTGGGTGTGGAGCCAGAGACAGCAGGGGTTCATACCCTAGAAACCAGAACCCAGAATAAGAGCGTCTGCTAAATGACGTAAATGTAAATGTAACCAACATTTGAAAATTAAAATGGATTTTTAATCAAACAAAACTATGCTACATTTTATCTCTGGGAACCCTCAGGATTTGTCAAATCAAAGCAAGATTACTGAATGTAAGTACATTATTTAGTTTTTTGTTTTTTGTTGTTGTTGTGCACTCTCCTCAAACAATAGCATGGTATTTTTTTACTGTAAATTGGACACTGCGGTTAGATTAACAAGAATTTAAGCTTTCTGCCCATGTAAGACATGTCTATGTCCCGGAAACTTTGATGTTACTTACAGCGTCATTCTAGTCACGTTAGCGCACGTTAGCAACAACCGTCCCGGTATAAGGACGCCGATCCTACGGGATGCTTAAGAAGTTTTAAAATAATACTAATAATCAATATTGCCAACGGGACAACAGTAACAACAATAATCAAGGGTCAAAATAACCATACAATGAACAATAACAATAACAATGGTATAGAGGACATGTGCAGGTTGGTTTGTCTGTCAGGCACTGTCCCTCATCTTATGGCAGGCAACAGTGTAGTGCGCTGTCAACCCACAGCTCTCGGTGTCCTCCCCCAACAGGACGGGTAGCCTACTCTCATCAGAGAGGTCTTTGAAACCTTGAATAAGGGTTTCAAATTTGGGGAAATGACACTCTCTAATTGTTTTATATTTTTTTACATTTTGTCAGGAAATGCAGCTCTGTGTCGGGTTCTGCTGTGGTGCAGTGGTTGCACAGCCTTTCCTCTACAGGGAGCCAGGTTTTCCTGTGTCTACCCTTCTCAATTGCAAGGCTGTGCTCACTGAGCCTGTACTTTGAAAAGTTTTTCTAAGGTTTTGATCAGTAACCATGGTCAAATAGCTTTCCATGGGTATACTGTTGATATAGGGGCAGATGGCACTACATTGTGCTTTGTGCTTGTGCTTGTGTTTTCCAATAAACAATGTAGTTTTGTTTTGACTGTGTTGTAATTTGGTTTATTCTGATTGATTGGATGTTCTGGTCCTGAGGCTTCAGTGTGTTAGTAGAACAGGTTTGTGAACTTAGCCCCAGGACCAGCTGGATGAGGGTCCTGAGGCTTCAGTGTGTTAGTAGAACAGGTTTGTGAACTCAGCCCCAGGACCAGCTGGATGAGGGTCCTGAGGCTTCAGTGTGTTAGTAGAACAGGTTTGTGAACTCAGCCCCAGGACCAGCTGGATGAGGGTCCTGAGGCTTCAGTGTGTTAGTAGAACAGGTTTGTGAACTCAGCCCCAGGACCAGCTGGATGAGGGTCCTGAGGCTTCAGTGTGTTAGTAGAACAGGTTTGTGAACTTAGCCCCAGGACCAGCTGGATGAGGGTCCTGAGGCTTCAGTGTGTTAGTAGAACAGGTTAGTGAACTCAGCCCCAGGACCAGCTGGATGAGGGTCCTGAGGCTTCAGTGTGTTAGTAGAACAGGTTTGTGAACTCAGCCCCAGGACCAGCTGGATGAGGGTCCTGAGGCTTCAGTGTGTTAGTAGAACAGGTTAGTGAACTCAGCCCCAGGACCAGCTGGATGAGGGTCCTGAGGCTTCAGTGTGTTAGTAGAACAGGTTTGTGAACTCAGCCCCAGGACCAGCTGGATGAGGGTCCTGAGGCTTCAGTGTGTTAGTAGAACAGGTTTGTGAACTCAGCCCCAGGACCAGCTGGATGAGGGTCCTGAGGCTTCAGTGTGTTAGTAGAACAGGTTAGTGAACTCAGCCCCAGGACCAGCTGGATGAGGGTCCTGAGGCTTCAGTGTGTTAGTAGAACAGGTTTGTGAACTCAGCCCCAGGACCAGCTGGATGAGGGTCCTGAGGCTTCAGTGTGTTAGTAGAACAGGTTTGTGAACTCAGCCCCAGGACCAGCTGGATGAGGGTCCTGAGGCTTCAGTGTGTTAGTAGAACAGGTTAGTGAACTCAGCCCCAGGACCAGCTGGATGAGGGGACTCTTTTCTTTGCTCAGCTCTTGGCGTTGCAGGGCTTGGTAATGAAATGTCTCTCTCTCTCTCTCTCTCTCTCTCTCAATTCAAAGCAGGTGAAATAAATAAGAGATGAAACCAAAAACAACATAATAAAATGAACAGTAAACATTAACACTCAAAAGTTTCAAAGCAATAAAGACGTTTCAAGTGTTATACTATCAGCTATGTTCAGTGTTTTGAACAATGTGCAAATAGTTGTAGTACGAATAGCAGGGGAAAATCATAAACCAGGCCTACTTGAATAATAGGGGACGATCCCTGAGTCATAAACTATGACTACTTGAATGTATATAAGGGACGATCACTGAGTCATAAACCAGGCCTACTTGAATAGTAGGGGAAGATCCCTGAATCATAAACCAGTCCTACTTGAATAGTAGGGGACGATCACTGAGTCATAAACTATGACTACTTGAATGTATGTAAGGAACGATCACTGAGTCATAAACTATGACTACTTGAAAAGTAAGGAAAGCTCACTGAGTCATACACTATGACTACTGGAATAGTAGGGGAAGATCACTGAGTCATAAACTATGACTACTTGAATAGTAGGGGAGGATCACTGAGTCATAAACTATGACTACTTGAATAGTAGGGGAAGATCACTGAGTCATAAACTATGACTACTGGAATAGTAGGGGAAGATCACTGAGTCATAAACTATGACTACTGGAATAGTAGGGGAAGATCACTGAGTCATAAACTATGACTACTGGAATAGTAGGGGAAGATCACTGAGTCATAAACTATGACTACTGGAATAGTAGGGGAAGATCACTGAGTCATAAACTATGACTACTGGAATAGTAGGGGAAGATCACTGAGTCATAAACTATGACTACTGGAATAGTAGGGGAAGATCACTGAGTCATAAACTATGACTACTGGAATAGTAGGGGAAGATCCCTGAGTCATAAACTATGACTACTTGAATGTATATAAGGGACGATCACTGAGTCATTAACCAGGCCTACTTGAATAGTAGGGGAAGATCCCTGAATCATAAACCAGTCCTACTTGAATAGTAGGGGACGATCACTGAGTCATAAACTATGACTACTTGAAAAGTAAGGAAAGCTCACTGAGTCATAAACTATGAAGCTCACTGAGTCATACACTATGACTACTGGAATAGTAGGGGAAGATCACTGAGTCATAAACTATGACTACTTGAATAGTAGGGGAGGATCACTGAGTCATAAACTATGACTACTTGAATAGTAGGGGAAGATCACTGAGTCATAAACTATGACTACTGGAATAGTAGGGGAAGATCACTGAGTCATAAACTATGACTACTGGAATAGTAGGGGAAGATCACTGAGTCATAAACTATGACTACTGGAATAGTAGGGGAAGATCACTGAGTCATAAACTATGACTACTGGAATAGTAGGGGAAGATCACTGAGTCATAAACTATGACTACTGGAATAGTAGGGGAAGATCACTGAGTCATAAACTATGACTACTGGAATAGTAGGGGAAGATCACTGAGTCATAAACTATGACTACTGGAATAGTAGGGGAAGATCCCTGAGTCATAAACTATGACTACTGGAATAGTAGGGGAAGATCACTGAGTCATAAACTATGACTACTGGAATAGTAGGGGAAGATCACTGAGTCATAAACTATGACTACTGGAATAGTAGGGGAAGATCACTGAGTCATAAACTATGACTACTGGAATAGTAGGGGAAGATCACTGAGTCATAAACTATGACTACTGGAATAGTAGGGGAAGATCACTGAGTCATAAACTATGACTACTGGAATAGTAGGGGAAGATCACTGAGTCATAAACTATGACTACTGGAATAGTAGGGGAAGATCCCTGAGTCATAAACTATGACTACTGGAATAGTAGGGGAAGATCACTGAGTCATAAACTATGACTACTGGAATAGTAGGGGAAGATCCCTGAGTCATAAACTATGACTACTTGAATGTATATAAGGGACGATCACTGAGTCATTAACCAGGCCTACTTGAATAGTAGGGGAAGATCCCTGAATCATTAACCAGTCCTACTTGAATAGTAGGGGACGATCACTGAGTCATAAACTATGACTACTTGAATGTATGTAAGGAACGATCACTGAGTCATAAACTATGACTACTTGAAAAGTAAGGAAAGCTCACTGAGTCATAAACTATGAAGCTCACTGAGTCATACACTATGACTACTGGAATAGTAGGGGAAGATCACTGAGTCATAAACTATGACTACTTGAATAGTAGGGGAGGATCACTGAGTCATAAACTATGACTACTTGAATAGTAGGGGAAGATCACTGAGTCATAAACTATGACTACTGGAATAGTAGGGGAAGATCACTGAGTCATAAACTATGACTACTGGAATAGTAGGGGAAGATCACTGAGTCATAAACTATGACTACTGGAATAGTAGGGGAAGATCACTGAGTCATAAACTATGACTACTGGAATAGTAGGGGAAGATCACTGAGTCATAAACTATGACTACTTGAATAGTAGGGGAAGATCACTGAGTCATAAACTATGACTACTTGAATAGTAGGGGAAGATCACTGAGTCATAAACTATGACTACTGGAATAGTAGGGGAAGATCCCTGAGTCATAAACTATGACTACTTGAATGTATATAAGGGACGATCACTGAGTCATTAACCAGGCCTACTTGAATAGTAGGGGAAGATCCCTGAATCATAAACCAGTCCTACTTGAATAGTAGGGGACGATCACTGAGTCATAAACTATGACTACTTGAATGTATGTAAGGAACGATCACTGAGTCATAAACTATGACTACTTGAAAAGTAAGGAAAGCTCACTGAGTCATAAACTATGAAGCTCACTGAGTCATACACTATGACTACTGGAATAGTAGGGGAAGATCACTGAGTCATAAACTATGACTACTTGAATAGTAGGGGAAGATCACTGAGTCATAAACTATGACTACTTGAATAGTAGGGGAAGATCACTGAGTCATAAACTATGACTACTGGAATAGTAGGGGAAGATCACTGAGTCATAAACTATGACTACTGGAATAGTAGGGGAAGATCACTGAGTCATAAACTATGACTACTGGAATAGTAGGGGAAGATCACTGAGTCATAAACTATGACTACTGGAATAGTAGGGGAAGATCACTGAGTCATAAACTATGACTACTTGAATAGTAGGGGAAGATCACTGAGTCATAAACTATGACTACTGGAATAGTAGGGGAAGATCACTGAGTCATAAACTATGACTACTGGAATAGTAGGGGAAGATCACTGAGTCATAAACTATGACTACTGGAATAGTAGGGGAAGATCACTGAGTCATAAACTATGACTACTGGAATAGTAGGGGAAGATCCCTGAGTCATAAACTATGACTACTGGAATAGTAGGGGAAGATCACTGAGTCATAAACTATGTCGACTTGATATACACAGCAGGTGTTGTGATACTGGTGGTTTGTTTAAATAGCAGGTCAGGATAACTGACGTGGCAGGTTAGGATAACTGACGTGGCAGGTCAGGATAACTGACGTGGCAGGTCAGGATAACTGACGTGGCAGGTCAGGATAACTGAAGTGGCAGGTCAGGATAACCGACGTGGCAGGTCAGGATAACCGACGTGGCAGGTCAGGATAACTGACGTGGCAGGTTAGGATAACTGACGTGGCAGGTTAGGATAACTGACGTGGCAGGTTAGGATAACTGACGTGGCAGGTCAGGATAACTCACGTGGCAGGTGAGGATAACTGACGTGGCAGGTCAGGATAACCGACGTGGCAGGTTAGGATAACCGACGTGGCAGGTTAGGATAACCGACGTGGCAGGTTAGGATAACTGACGTGGCAGGTCAGGATAACTCACGTGGCAGGTGAGGATAACTGACGTGGCAGGTTAGGATAACTGACGTGGCAGGTCAGGATAACTGACGTGGCAGGTTAGGATAACTGACGTGGCAGGTTAGGATAACTGACGTGGCAGGTCAGGATAACTGACGTGGCAGGTTAGGATAACTGACGTGGCAGGTTAGGATAACTGACGTGGCAGGTTAGGATAACTGACGTGGCAGGTTAGGATAACGGACGTGGCAGGTTAGGATAACTGACGTGGCAGGTTAGGATAACTGACGTGGCAGGTCAGGATAACCGACATGGCAGGTTAGGATAACTGACGTGGCAGGTTAGGATAACTGACGTGGCAGGTTAGGATAACTGACGTGGCAGGTTAGGAGACTGAGGTTAAGGTTTGTAAAAGGGTTAGGTTTAGCTAAAATGTTACTGTTGTCAACAACTGTTATCCCCGACGTGAGAACTCTATGGAACTGTAATGGTAGCTACAATGGTACAAACCATCCCCTTCTCCTCATTCTCCCCTCATCCTCAACTCCCTCTCCTCATCTGCGAGTTGCCTCTCCTCTCCTCTGCTCCTCCTCATCCTCTCCTCATCTTCTCCTCCTCTCCCGTCCCCTCATCCTCAACTCCCCTCTCCTCATCCGTGAGTTGCCTCTCCTATCCTCTGCTCCTCCTCGTCCTCTATTCTCCTCACTTCTCCTCTCCTCTTCTCTCCTGTTGTCTCCCCTCCTTTCCCCACTTATTCTCTTCCCCCTCTATCCTCTCCCCATCCCTCTCTCTTCTCCTCATCCTGCTCATCCAAAAATATACATGTGATAAAGAATTCATGACTAGGGGAGAAAGAGAAACCATTTAAATAATGGTTGAGATAGAGCCACTTCCACATATGACCCTAAAGGTATACCACTTCCACATCTGTCTCTAAAGGTATAACACTTCCACATCTGTCTCTAAAGGTATACCACTTCCACATCTGTCTCTAAAGGTATACCACTTCCACATCTGTCTCTAAAGGTATAACACTTCCACATCTGTCTCTAAAGGTATACCACTTCCACATATGACCCTAAAGGTATACCACTTCCACATCTGTCTCTAAAGGTATGAACACTTCCACATATGACCCTAAAGGTATACCACTTCCACATCTGTCCCTAAAGGTATAACACTTCTACATCTGTCCCTAAAGGTATAACACTTCCACATCTGTCCCTAAAGGTATACCACTTCCACATCTGTTCCTAAAGGTATACCACTTCCACATCTGTCCCTAAAGGTATACCACTTCCACATCTGTCTCTAAAGGTATACCACTTCCACATCTGTCTCTAAAGGTATACCACTTCCACATCTGTCCCTAAAGGTATACCACTTCCACATCTGTCTCTAAAGGTATAACACTTACACATCTGTCTCTAAAGGTATACCACTTCCACATCTGTCCCGAAAGGTATGAACACTTCCACATATGACCCTAAAGGTATACCTCTTCCACATCTGTCCCTAAAGGTATACCACTTCCACATCTGTCTCTAAAGGTATAACACTTCCACATCTGTCCCTAAAGGTATACCACTTCCACATCTGTCCCTAAAGGTATACCACTTCAACATCTGTCCCTAAAGGTATACTACTTCAACATCTGTCCCTAAAGGTATACCACTTCCACATCTGTCCCTAAAGGTATACCACTTCCACATCTGTCCCTAAAGGTATAACACTCATCACTGCCTGGTATGGCAACGGCACGGCCTCCGACCGCAAGGCACTACAGAGGGTGGTGTGTACGGCCCAGTAAATCACTGGGGCCAAGCTTCCTGCCATCCAGGACCTCTATACCAGGCGGTGTCAGAGGAAGGCCCTAAAAATTGTCAAAGACTCCAGCCATCCTAGACATAGCATGTTCTCTCTGCTACCGCATGGCAAGCGTTACCGGAGTGCCAAGTCTAGGTCCAAGAGGCTTCTAAACAGCTTCTACCCCCAAGCCATAAGACTCCTGAACATCTAATCAAATGGCTACCCAGACTATTTGCATTGCCCCCCCCCCTTTTCTACGCTGCTGCTACTCTCTGTTATCATCTATGCATAGTCACTTTAATAACTCTACCTACATTTACATATTACCTCAACTAACCGGTGCCCCCGCACATTGACTCTGTACCGGTACCCCCCTGTATATAGCCTCCACATTGACTCTGTACCGTAATACCCTGTATATAGCCTCCACATTGACTCTGTACCGGTACCCCTTGTATATAGCCTCCACATTGACTCTGTACCGGTACCCCCTGTATATAGCCTCCACATTGACTCTGTACCGGCACCCCCTGTATATAGCCTCCACATTGACTCTGTACCGGTACCCCCTGTATATAGCCTCCACATTGACTCTGTACCGGTACCCCCTGTATATAGCCTCCACATTGACTCTGTACCGGCACCCCCCTGTATATAGCCTCCATATTGACTCTGTACCGGTACCCCCTGTATATAGCCACCACATTGACTCTGTACCGGTACCCCCTGTATATAGACTCCACATTGACTCTGTACCGGTACCCCCTGTATATAGCCTCCACATTGACTCTGTACCGGCACCTCCTGTATATAGCCTCCACAATTGACTCTGTACCGGTACCCCCTGTATATAGCCTCCACATTGACTCTGTACCGGTACCCCCTGTATATAGCCTCCACATTGACTCTGTACCGGCACCCCCCTGTATATAGCCTCCATATTGACTCTGTACCGGTACCCCCTGTATATAGCCTCCACATTGACTCTGTACCGGTACCCCCTGTATATAGCCTCCACATTGACTCTGTACCGGTACCCCCTGTATATAGCCTCCACATTGACTCTGTACCGGTACCCCCTGTATATAGCCTCCACATTGACTCTGTATCAGTACCCCCTGTATATAGCCTCCACATTGACTCTGTACCGGTACCCCCTGTATATAGCCTCCACATTGACTCTGTACCGGTACCCCCTGTATATAGCCTCCACATTGACTCTGTACCAGTACCCCCTGTATATAGCCTCCACATTGACTCTGTACCGGCACCCCCCTGTATATAGCCTCCATATTGACTCTGTACCGGTACCCCCTGTATATAGCCTCCACATTGACTCTGTACCGGTACCCCCTGTATATAGCCTCCACATTGACTCTGTACCGGTACCCCCTGTATATAGCCTCCACATTGACTCTGTACCGGCACCCCCTGTATATAGCCTCCACATTGACTCTGTACCGGTACCCCCTGTATATAGCCTCCACATTGACTCTGTACCGGTACCCCCTGTATATAGCCTCCACATTGACTCTGTACCGGCACCCCCCTGTATATAGCCTCCATATTGACTCTGTACCGGCACCCCCCTGTATATAGCCTCCATATTGACTCTGTACCGGTACCCCCTGTATATAGCCTCCACATTGACTCTGTACCGGTACCCCCTGTATATAGCCTCCACATTGACTCTGTACCGGTACCCCCTGTATATAGCCTCCACATTGACTCTGTACCGGCACCTCCTGTATATAGCCTCCACATTGACTCTGTACCGGTACCCCCTGTATATAGCCTCCACATTGACTCTGTACCGGTACCCCCTGTATATAGCCTCCACATTGACTCTGTACCGGCACCCCCCTGTATATAGCCTCCATATTGACTCTGTACTGGTACCCCCTGTATATAGCCTCCACATTGACTCTGTACCGGTACCCCCTGTATATAGCCTCCACATTGACTCTGTACCGGTACCCCCTGTATATAGCCTCCACATTGACTCTGTACCGGTACCCCCTGTATATAGCCTCCACATTGACTCTGTATCAGTACGCCCTGTATATAGCCTCCACATTGACTCTGTACCGGTACCCCCTGTATAAGCCTCCACATTGACTCTGTACCGGTACCCCCTGTATATAGCCTCCACATTGACTCTGTACCAGTACCCCCTGTATATAGCCTCCACATTGACTCTGTACCAGTACCCCCTGTATATAGCCTCCACATTGACTCTGTACCAGTACCCCCTGTATATAGCCTCCACATTGACTCTGTACCAGTACCCCCTGTATATAGCCTCCACATTGACTCTGTACCAGTACCCCCTGTATATAGCCTCCACATTGACTCTGTACCAGTACCCCCTGTATATAGCCTCCACATTGACTCTGTACCAGTACCCCCTGTATATAGCCTCCACATTGACTCTGTACCGGTACCCCCTGTATATAGCCTCCACATTGACTCTGTACCAGCACCCCCCTGTATATAGCCTCCATATTGACTCTGTACCGGTACCCCCTGTATAGAGCCTCCACATTGACTCTGTACCGGTACCCCCTGTATATAGCCTCCACATTGACTCTGTACCGGTACCCCCTGTATATAGCCTCCACATTGACTCTGTACCGGTACCCCCTGTATATAGCCTCCACATTGACTCTGTATCAGTACCCCCTGTATATAGCCTCCACATTGACTCTGTACCGGTACCCCCTGTATATAGCCTCCACATTGACTCTGTACCGGTACCCCCTGTATATAGCCTCCACATTGACTCTGTACCAGTACCCCCTGTATATAGCCTCCACATTGACTCTGTACCGTAATACCCTGTATATAGCCTCCACATTGACTCTGTACCGGTACCCCCTGTATATAGCCTCCACATTGACTCTGTACCGGTACCCCCTGTATATAGCCTCCACATTGACTCTGTACCGGCACCCCCTGTATATAGCCTCCACATTGACTCTGTACCGGTACCCCCTGTATATAGCCTCCACATTGACTCTGTACCGGTACCCCCTGTATATAGCCTCCACATTGACTCTGTACCGGCACCCCCCTGTATATAGCCTCCATATTGACTCTGTACCGGTACCCCCTGTATATAGCCTCCACATTGACTCTGTACCGGTACCCCCTGTATATAGCCTCCACATTGACTCTGTACCGGTACCCCCTGTATATAGCCTCCACATTGACTCTGTACCAGTACCCCCTGTATATAGCCTCCACATTGACTCTGTACCAGTACCCCCTGTATATAGCCTCCACATTGACTCTGTACCAGTACCCCCTGTATATAGCCTCCACATTGACTCTGTACCAGTACCCCCTGTATATAGCCTCCACATTGACTCTGTACCGGTACCCCCTGTATATAGCCTCCACATTGACTCTGTACCGGTACCCCCTGTATATAGCCTCCACATTGACTCTGTACCGGTACCCCCTGTATATAGCCTCCACATTGACTCTGTAATGGTACCCCCTGTATATAGCCTCCACATTGACTCTGTACCGGTACCCCTTGTATATAGCCTCCACATTGACTCTGTACCGGCACCCCCCTGTATATAGCCTCCATATTGACTCTGTACCGGTACCCCCTGTATATAGCCTCCACATTGACTCTGTACCGGTACCCCCTGTATATAGCCTCCACATTGACTCTGTACCGGTACCCCCTGTATATAGCCTCCACATTGACTCTGTACCGGTACCCCCTGTATATAGCCTCCACATTGACTCTGTATCAGTACGCCCTGTATATAGCCTCCACATTGACTCTGTACCGGTACCCCCTGTATAAGCCTCCACATTGACTCTGTACCGGTACCCCCTGTATATAGCCTCCACATTGACTCTGTACCAGTACCCCCTGTATATAGCCTCCACATTGACTCTGTACCAGTACCCCCTGTATATAGCCTCCACATTGACTCTGTACCAGTACCCCCTGTATATAGCCTCCACATTGACTCTGTACCAGTACCCCCTGTATATAGCCTCCACATTGACTCTGTACCAGTACCCCCTGTATATAGCCTCCACATTGACTCTGTACCAGTA